>NC_051163.1:146898967-147073625 GCF_013339745.2 Dermacentor silvarum | reverse complement strand
ACGTGTGAAATTTGAATGAATTCAGCAAAACATCTATTGCATCCATCATGGGAGGAATGAGAGGGGAAGGGAAGAGTGTGAGGGGTGAGAGGGGAAAAATAGGGTGTTACGTATCAGGGGCGCCAGAAGACTATCGTCGGAAGACGATAGTCTTCTTTGCAGCGAAGCAAGCAGATATGCGGCCAATTGTTTTTCGCTAACAAACATTACAGCTGTTTCAGACACGATAAACTTGGGACAGTTCACATTGAAATCGGTAATTAAATAAAATACTCAATAACTTTCCCAAATAGTCACTGTCGCCCTTGCTCCAATTCAAGTGAGAACCATCAGTGGTTACGAAATGTTTACTAGGTAAGAACTTGAAACTAGCAACAGTAATAAGATTTCTTTTTGCGATAGCAATTATATGGATACTCTAGGCGCATTTATGCCGTCGGCGTCGCCGTAGTGTTCCGCAAGACATCCAAATGCGATAACGTCATCGCCGTGCGCCGTATGCTGTATGCGGGAGTGAAAGCGTACGAGGGTGATCCGACGATGGTGGCTCAATCTCGCGCGCGTAAAGGCTGTTTTACATGTTGCGACTGGAGCGACAAAAATCGACGCAGTCGCACATGTCTGAGTGCGAAGTTCAGCAGGTTCATTTAAGATAATTGCGATGTCAACGATGCATCTGGTGAGACGCCCAGTGATGCTTGCTGTCACGTTTTGCGGCATACCTCGCATAATTTTTCAAATGTAATGAAAAAAAAAAACCTGCGCGCTCAAATGCTTCAAAACTTCAATGTTTAATTTGTTTTGGAGTGCGCAACAGCGGTTTCTGAAGGTCGAGTGTCTTCTTTTTCCGTGTTGTTCTGCATGCGCTACACAAAAACACAAGTGGACCTATCAACAAGACCGAATAGCTGTCCTCATATCTGTCCCCAGTATTCGTAATTCGGCTGCAGCGAAGCCTTCAAGTCAACGCAGAGAGACCCTCGCGCTACCCGGGCTTAACGTTAGCTTCTGAAGAAAGTATGTGTGTATATTCCTCATAACTGCGCATAAGCGGTTACCAAACTTAGCAGCTAGCACCAACCCAAAAGCCCGCGTGTGCCCCTGAAGGAACCCGCGCATGATCTGTGTGTAATTACTGAACGTGCAATGGAATTTGTCTTTAATCTTAGTGCCAACCTGGTTCATCCGTCGCGGGGCGTGTGCTGTAATTATTCATACAAGTGCTCTCTGAATATTTCTAAAGGCGTAAAAGCCGACACCACAATTTCTTAGGGGCTGCAGTCAGTTGTGTACGTAACATCATAGCATTCTAGCAGATATGGGCATCGTCTACTTTCTCGTCCTGTGTCTCGCGCTGTTACTATAATGTGTATCTGTATTAGGAGTACGTTTGTTTGTTTAATAACGAAATAGAACGGTGTGTTTTTGTATTCGTAGTGCAAGCTTAAAGTAAAAAGCTCTTCTCTTTGGCATGCGTGTGCTTCTACTTGCTTCACTCCATTATCTTAAAAGTGGGGCTGAACACCTCAGATTACCAAAAACGTATGCAACTAGAGCATATGCAATCTTTGCTTTCCTGGAAATGAAAGCAAGCATCCCAATCTGTTAAGCTAGTCATCTATTTAACCTGTATTAAACCAATTTTAGAGAATACTAATAGGAGGTATATTCAAAGTAGATTATTTAACCAAAATGAGAAAGTGGAAAGAAAGTGTCAAGGTACAACTGCATTAACCCAGTGTTTAAAACAGGGGAAGCTGATTTACATTGTTGAAAAGCTGCTTGAATGTTAATAGCATAGTAAATATGTTCTGAGGAAACATGAGGGGCATTGGCAATATCTCTAAGCATAGCAATATCTATAAGCATAGCTTATTCAGCGCGCATTATATGAGCTTTCTTCATGAACTAGAATGGAATAAAGATTTTTACCTTTGCAAATCTCAGAATCTGAACACTGAAATTTTTGAGGCGACCGCCTTAAATTTTTAACATATAGACATTAACACCAGAAATGCGAATCATCAATTGCGATAGCACATTAGTAGAGAGAAAGCTCGGCTGAATATAATTATGACGAATTGCAGTCGGAGCAAGCTCGCCTGAGTATAATTTTGGTGAATATGAGTTGGAGCCATCTCGTCTGATTAGTGATAGGATGTGGTTATACGAGTTTATGCAGTAATACGTGTAATTGCAAACTCTTTAGCAACATTGAGACCGTCTTGTTAAACACGGCGTATGCCTCGTGGCGCGTCTGCGCACTTTGAGCTGTGGACGTGAAAGAACTATCCGTACTTGAAAAGATTCTATCCTTCACAGGAAGGGATGCAATCGGCTGACTTCGCTGCACAGTTTTGATTTGATTTTGTTTAATATTATCTGCTGCTTATAAAACCGAGCTCTTTGCCTACTTTTCACATTGGTGCGCGTGTTTTACAGGAGGTAGAGAAAGAGAAGCAAGGCAAGAATGTTTATGGCGAAGTAGTTCTTTAGAATACTGCGATATGTTACGACCAGCATGAATAAAATAAATTGAATGCACTGTAATGAGTGCAATATCCACTTACCTTTTAATGTGAGGGCTAATACAGGTGCTGTAAGGATACAAAGTCTGTAACACATTGAAGGTTCATTGGATGCTGTGCAGGTTACAAATGATAGCATCGAAAAATGAGATATGCTGTTTAAATAATGCCTATCGTGCAATAATGCTTCGAAAACAATTGACGATGCTGTTTATTCCCAGTCAAAGCGATAAATATGTATTGTAGAAAATATTGTAGAATATATAGTGTGACCGTTCACTTTGCGAGCTGGATAAGCAGTCGCGTCTCACAGCGGAAGTAGCTGAACCTTGAAATGAGATAGGTAATTGGGTAAAATACGCGTGAAAGCCGAAACCAACAGAGTGCAACTAAATGGTAGCGCGTATAGGGGGACCATTTCGCCGCAGCACTTTTCCGTGGTTGCATGATTTTTTTTTATTTGTTGCGTCCGTAAAATTGTATCGCGCTACAAGTGTGGCGTTTTCGTATATGGCGAGTAGCTTGTACAACCAGAAAACTGGGACATCTACAGGCCTTGTCTTCTCGTGAGGGACAACAACTCGCAGCATTTACCAACTCGCAGCGCGTGTGAATAACGGAAATGCACGCAACAGGACGCTCTATCAGCAACCGAAGCCAGCGTTCAAAAAGCGTCGCTTGATTAGCAACGTATCGTGTCAACAAATGCATAAAAATCTAAGAAGCGGATCTGCCCTACGATTGTTCGCGTGTCGCTGCAAATGGTGTGTACCACTTGCGCAATCCACGGCTCCACTTAATTCGTTGCACTGTTCGAGGCTAGTTGAGCCCACGTTTATTGATAAAAAAGTATCTATAAACATTCCATTGAGCGACCGACGCCATTTCCCAAAACTACCCGCGAAATTGCTCTCAGCTACGACGTACAACCGGTCGCACGTCGCACCAACCGGTTGGTCGCCGCCGAAAAAGAAGGGGGGGGGGGGGGGCGACTTCCGTCGCATGCGACAGAAATCGCGCTTTCGGTGCGTTAAATATTGCATCATGTGAAGCAGGCCTAAGGAAAAAAGCGGGAAGGAAGCGCGCTTTCTTCAATCGCGTGCAAGGCACATGGGGGTGCGGGGGTTAGGGCGTTCTACACCGGCGGGTGCTGCGTATGGCACGGCCGCACGGACCCTATCTTCAAAGCAATCTGGGATGGGGGCAGAGTGCGCCAAGTGCTGATAGCTTCGCGTGCGATGTGTTCACGTTGAAGGGAGAGCCAGCACGAAAGTCGATTCGATCGCTGTTGCCGCTGCGCTTGCTCATGCCAGCATTCTTACGTCGAGTGTCCGCGGCCATCGATTGATGTGTTCATGTTTGCTTGTGCGCGCGTGACACCGTGCTTTACAAGTTTATACGGACGATAAAACTGCTATGCTTACTTCGTATAGCTGCCTAATAATTTGCTATCACAATCGATGCTTGGCCTTTAAGGCTTAACTGCGAGTTTTTTAACAGCGAAACTGTTTAAGCCAGCTGTAATTTGTGGTGCGTAGCTGTGGAGCCAGGAGAAAAAAAAGCGGAAGCTTGCACTAGGCCGCGCAAAGCTGAAGACACGGCGAAGCTGGCGGATTGATATCGAGCGGCTAGCCTCCAACTCGTTCGGCGTCGGAAAGCAGCAGCGTTCTTGGCACTGTGCCAACCTTGGTTAGCCTGCCTGCGTTTGTGGCAGGCCAAGAGCGCCGTCGCTCGTAGGCGCCCACGCGTCCAGCGCTAGTCACGTGGAATGTCGCGAAAGGTAAGGTACCTCCGAAAATGATCGCTCGAGAATACCTTCCTACACGCGTAGTTAAGTTAAACCAAACTAAGACCTAGCAGCAACCAAGTTAATACCTCGCAGTAGCGGCCAGTAAGCTTCGCTGTGCCCAAGCTTTTCGCGACCGAGTACAAACTTGCCTGATTTTGGTTTATTCGCGCTTAATATATTGGTGATTATGTACGTTTTTATTTTACACGGATTTCGTCCGTAATCGTTAAATAAATCTTTCTGCTAAAATAATTTTGGAAAGAGTCTCCGGAACTCCGGTCAACGCTGAGCAGTCATGTACATCGGCTATGCGCTTCATTTATCATTTGCTTGATACCCTTATTTTTTACGCTCTGCCTTCACAACCTTCCGTGCATAAATCAAATGCAGCGACACCTATTTTCCGTGACGTGGAAGTTCTCTACATCTGTTTACGCGATAAGATTTACTAACCGCTTCGGTGAACGTGGCACGGCTTTTGTTAGTGTCGCTATAATCTTATGCATTCCTCCTGCGACTTCTTTACAAGGACGAAGACACGGATGTTGTGCTTGAGAACCAGCTGGTGAAGGCCCTGGTGAACGGTCAGCTGCCGGCCACCTCATCGCGTCCTTACATGATAGTAAATCGCCTCTACAAGGCCTACGGCTACATTGATAGTGTTTCTGTGCTCCAGGTAAGTTCTCACGTGCTATATACAACGCTCTTTTTGTTTCCAGTTTGTGGACACAGCTGTCTTAGGCTTCTAAACAAAGAATTTCTAATATGAGGCGCAGTCACATCGTGTCATATTAAGCACAGAACTCTTATGTATAACCATTTTCACGCATAAGAGTGGACTGCGGGGCAGTGGGTTAGCCTCTCTAGTTGTAAGACTGCCATGTCAGCAGCCCGTAATGGTGGCATTACAGGGCTTCTATAACCTACTGTAGGACGTGGGACACATGCGTCCCAGTTTGTGATATACGCAAAAAAAGCTTCTCAGCAGCAAAGAGACGCATTTGTCTGGTTTGTGTCTTGCTGCTTTCCATCTACAGTCTGCAATTCAACATTTCATTTCAGACTAGTTTTGGGAGATGTTACTAACTAACGACTAGCACGCAAGAGCTATAAATATTGTTTTCCTTGTTGGGACGCTTCCTGGATATGGCCCACATTTTCTTGTGAGAAGGAAGTTGTCAAGATGCCCGATAAGTAATTCCCGATTCCTGCATTTAGTTATACACCTTTTCTCAGCAATAAGCGCCCATTTTTGCAAAAATTGAGGTGATAGCGAGGTCACGATACTCGTCCTAATGAATGCACACGAAAAAAAAAAGCACGCACGTGCAAAAAAAAAAGAAAAGAAAAAGGGCATCAGCGCAGGTGTTGCACGACGCCGTGCGAGAAGTGCGTACAAACTTTTTTCTGTGTGGCCTCCGCTGTGCCACTTTGCACGGCATGTTTCGGGCCATATTATAAAGAAACTGGTTACATGCAACTTTTTTTTACTGAAGCCCTGGAAGGTCAGGGGGTCAAACGAGTTCCACTTTTTGTATAGGAGAGAAATTAGCTGCAAACTACTTCTAAGCATCTCATTTACTAATGTGACACAAAAACATTCAAGAGTGTTTGTTTTACCTGCCAAGTAGCCAGAAACAATTTTCCATTGCGACCCTGGAGAGTCAATACAACATATGTATCCCGCTTTTTGATATACTATTTAGCGCCAGTGAGACAAATACGTCCCCCTTTTTCTAAATAAGGGACTTGGTGCTGAGAAGTGAAACTTGCTGCCAACTATACCTAAGTACCTCAATTAGTCATACCACTCGAAAGAAATCTCAATAATATTGTAAAAAAATGTACGCCGTCCTAAAAGGGATAAAGTAGCCTATGTGCAGTGGTATCCCCAATTGTGCTGCTGGGCTCGAGGTCGCTTGTTCGATCCCAGACGCGGATAACGCACGTGGGCAGAACGCAAAAAACGTCCGTGTACTTATATTTAGGAGCGCGTTAAGGAACCGCAGGTGGTCCAAACGAATCTAGAGTACCCCACTACGGCGTGCCTCGTGGTTAAATCGTTATTTTATAAAACACGTACAAATCCATGATTTCATTCAACTTTTACAGGCTAAGAATGAAGCCTGAGAAGTGATCACAGTTGCTTACTGTCGGGCATATAGGTTCGCTTTCTATGTTCTTACACTAGCTACTTGAACAATGGTTCGCCTTGTGTCTTTTGATTACGGTAACTTTACTCGAAGAGAGGTGAAGCACATATCAGCTGAAAGAAACTATGCATCATTCCGATGCGTGCATTGTACACTGTACAATTATTTACCAACGTAAAGTCAATAACGGTGTAAATCTTAACTCACACCTTGACCCCCTTTTGGGTGTAAGAATGTGAGTTTAGGTCGATTTATGCTCTCATTCTATTTGGGGGTGTAAATTATTCTACAGTAGATTCGTCCTCACGTAATGGGTTCGTCTGCAGGGGCTGAGCTTCACCGTGCGCACTGGCGAGTGTTTCGGCCTGCTCGGCGTCAACGGCGCGGGAAAGACAACCACGTTCCGCCTGCTCACGGGCGAAATTCTGCCGCACCAAGGCGACGCCATCGTTTCCAACTTCTCCATCGTCCGCGAGAGGCGGAAGGTGAGCGCCTTGGCCCTGTAATTTTGCCCGTCCACGGTTGAGCGACCATTGCGCCATTCCTTTTTTTTTCGATTGCTTTCGTACGATAATTGTCGACTTTTTGGTCCTTCTTTTCCGTACTACAGCGCAATATCCTCGTGTGAGCCCTTGCACATTATAACGCTCATTGTCTTCGATCCTTTTCAAGGTTATCTGTGAAGTGGTTACGTGAAATGTCGATCACTCATGTAAAATCGGCTAAATGAGGAACTGTATATCTGTAGATGTCTGTTAGACGTCCTGTTGGAGCAGCTTTCGCGAAATTGACACTGATGCGAATTAGACCGTTGTGTTGTCGCAGACGACGACAATCACCCATGAAGTGCGTTTTAAACACCACAGGTTGACACAAATATCCAGTTTTTAGCATCAACCTGCCAATCAAAGCACAGGGTGTCTCAACTTCGTCTCGGTGTGCAGACTACAAAAGCCGGTTTTTACGACAGTAAACTTCAGGAGCCGTGCCTACATGCATACATGGAAACGATCCTTTCAGCATTTAATCAGCATATAACAGTGTTTTTATCATTAATATGGACACTTCAGGCGCATTCCCACCGTCGGAGTCGCCGTGACGTTCCCCCGCGCACCATATGTTATATGAGCGAGTGAAAGCGTGCGAGGGTGAGGCGACGATGGCTGCTCAATCACGCGCGCGCAAGGGAAGCAAGCGGCGCGGAAGCGCGCCGTCTTCCAACGTGCGAGAGGGACACGGAAGAAAGAGGGGGGGCGTTCTATTCCGGCAGCGGTTGCGTATGGCGCGGCCGCGGGGCCCCTATCTTGAAAACGATCTGCGATGAGGACCGAGTGCGCCGAGTGCTGATAGGCTCGTGCGCGAAGTGTTCTCGCCGCTTAGTTCGCGTTGATGCGAGAGACAGCACGAACGTCAATTGGCTTGCTGCTGTTACCGCTCTTCCACCACCAGCGTTTTGATAGTTATAGTGAATTCCACTGGCGGATCTGGAGCGGTGTGCCGAATCCACGAGGGAGCAAGAAAATCCGCCGCGGAGCAACCCGATCCCGATCGACCAGTGAAAAATAAACACGCTCCGGCAGGGATTGCCGCGGAAGTTGTCGCACGCATCCGGTTACCCATGTTGCCAATCTCGCATTAGACCACGTTGGGGGTTCTAGGCACAGCGGCAACTGCACTTCGCGTCTTCTTCGACGTAGCCGACGATTTTGGGGCGTTTGTGCGGAGGCTCTGCAAACATTTCATTAAATAAAATTTCGTACAGTACGTACGACTCATCCTCATCGCTGCTGCTGCTGCTTTCTGAAAAGGAACTGTGCGAACTCTCGCTATCGCTCAAAGCAACGAGCAATCCGGCAGGGTCGAACGACGCCATTTCAGAACTGTACACAACGCCACAGGGTTACCAGACCGCGCTTGAAAAAGCGCTGCAAGCAACCGACGTACCCGATTGTTCCGGAAGTGACGGCGCCTAGTCGCTGGAGTTCCGGCGAAATCCGGCTCTATAAGACGGATCAACGCGGAGTGCTCCGTCGCGGAGCAAGTTGCCCCAAATCGCCCAGTGGAACATGCGATCTTGCTCTGGATCCGCCAGTGGAATTCAAATTCTCGGCCGCGGAGCAAAAAAACTTGCTCCAGATCCGCCAGTGGAATTTACTATTAGAGTGCGTGGTAATCGAGTGAGACGTGTTCATGATTGCTTGTGCGCTAACTACAAAGTTAGTTGTTCGACCATCGGGCACAAACTTAGCATATTGCGGCATCTCGCGGCTCTCAGATGGAGTGTTTAGTTTCGTAAGTGACAGCCGCATAACTCGAGGCACAGACACTTTCCGTAACACATGCTGGCGCTTGTCGACTTTTGACACAAAGTTGTAAACAGTACAGGGTTTCAGTGTATGAGCGTTTGCGGAATACTGCAACACGGGAGAGCTGCACGGGAGCCGCAAGGCTGGTAGCGACACCTTGAGAAGCAGAGTTGAAGCAGAGACCCCACGAAGCTAACACTGCAGTGACCTCCTATAACCTACTTAATTGGTGGTGTACAGCATCGGGAGCGACATAATCGTTAACGTAGAGTCGTTTTATGATTTATCTTCGACGAAACCACTCACTTGACAGAAATGTCTTTTTCACGCATGTTATAGTTGTATAAAGTGTCCCAAGATATCGCTGCCAACATTGCTGCAGTCGTCCATGGCTCTGGTAGCCTGATAAACTGTAAACGCTAATATCGGGGACTATAATAATGACCTCGCATCACGGGAATCGCTACCATCACGTCCATCGCAGTGTTGGCGGTACATGGGTTATTGTCCGCAAAGAGACGGTCTGCTGGACATGCTGACGGGCGTCGAGACACTGCTGCTCTTCGGACGCCTCCGAGGCGTTCCTATGACGACCGAGTACCTGAGAGTGCTGCTGTACGTCTTCCGCCTGCAGGAGATAGCCGACTACCTCGTCGGCACATACAGGTACACGTTCGTTTCGTCGGGGGCATGTTTTAAAGGAAAACATCCAGCTCGTAATGGTTTCACGTCCTTCTGCACTACTCTCGGGTCGGTATCTCGAAATTATAGGACACAGGAAACCGACTTTTATAGCACGCCATTGACCGTCAAAATCTAGCCACGGAGCTCGCGTTTGTTCGGCGCAATAAGACAATAATACACGACATAAAACCTGTACGTATGATGTCGGCTCTCATTACTCCCTGAAGCATGCAGATCTCATAATAAAATTGGTAACTCACCGTACGTTGCGAATGACATTTGCTTAAACAATGGTCCTCTACTAGTTGATCTTGGTAGACGCACTCTGAGACGTCCACAGGGCGCTCATCAGCTCCATAGTAGGGGTGTGCGAATATTAAAATTTTGAATGCGGATAGAATAGTCTACAATATTCAATTTCCATTCCATTCAAAAATTCACTACTTGAAGCTATCGAGTATTCATTTTGTTCGAATATATAAGTGATAAATACAATTATTTGTATTCTAGCGCAGTTATCCCCCTTTTTACATGACGAACATCCAGCAATTATCCCAACTTGCCGCAGTGCGACAATCATTTGTGTCTGTAGGGAAACAGAACGATAGATGTGATAAATACTCCGAATGATTATGCAGCAGGATAGCAGCGGCTGTTGTGCAGGGGCACTAGTGAACTTCGATGAACACACGTAGCCCACCACGTGTACTGAAGATTTCCGCTCATTCGAAGCATAGCAAGATTTTAGGCAGCCTATTTACGAATTCCTTGTCATTTTTTATTTTACCAATCTCACCATGTTTGCATGCGTTGGAAGTCATGTGCGCTGCTCTATAGTATCTCATTTCTCTCATTCAGCGAACACAACCCTGCAGATAGAGTCGTCACCAATGTGACAGGGAACACAATTTTTTTTTTCAAACGTCCCTGAGGCCTAGACACAAATGCCCTTCGTAAAAGTGTTCAACGCGAGTTAATTCTGAACAGGAAAACTGATTGTTACGTGTCAAGGTCCTAGATTAGAAACCATGCATCAGGAGCTATCACCCGCCGTGGTTGCTTAGTGGCTATGGTGTTAGGCTGCTGAGCATGAGGTCGCGGGATCAAATCCCGGCCGCGGAGGCCGCATTTCGATGGGGGCGAAACGCGAGAACACCCGTGTACTTCGATTTAGGTGCACGTTAAAGAACCCCAGGTGGTCCAAATTTCCGGAGTCCCCCACTACGCCGTGCCTCATAACCAGATCGTGGTTTTGTCCCGTAAAATCCCATATTTTATTTTAATCAGGGGTTAAACATTCGTTTAAAAACATTCGGCGCAGAGAAACTTAAAACTGCTTAAGTTTGGGAATGCGAAAGCCTTGTAGGCTTATACCTCAGGAGAGAAGGAAAGACCCGGCTGACCCTAACAGACGCCAGAATATAACCGCCAGCCGTGGTTTCGCGTGCCACGGCCAGGTGGCGTCTTTATTTTCTTCTCATGCGGGCGCGCGCTATCCGGGTTCTATACGCGCCGCATGGCTTCAGAACAGCGCAACAAGGAACACGACAGACGAAAGGCCGGCCCAAAGGAGGGCGCTACAGCCTTATGGTTCCTTTGGTGAAACCTTTAGTCAGCCAGATGGCTCCGAGCTTACTTGTCCAATGAAGCACGCACTAGGCCCAACTTTGGTCAGGCATAACCATGGAGCCGCCGTGGCGTCGGGGAAACGTTCTCATTTCGCACCCAAGTGGCCTGGGCTCGATTCCCACCCAGTCCGAAATGTACCACAGTTTCTTTTCAAAGCCATTGATTTACTTTATTTAGAGGAACCTCCCTGAGAATTTTGACCTCAATCCGAGCATTTTTGACGTGTTTTACTCTATGCGCTGTCGGCCATTTTTTGTACCATCACTCGGTCACGCCGCCGACGACGACGCCAGATTTTCCCGTAATGGGGCATATAATGCTTTCACATTAAAAAAAAGTTCACTGTTCCCCTTCATACGGCTAATGACTGTACATCAGAGAACATGCTGTTTCCTTGTTTCATTACTGTCAGTGCCATGGCTTCTCAGATATTAGGAAGCAGTTTATCATTTACAAACTCCTCATTTGTTTGTCACTACATGCATGTGCCAATGTATTTTATCGCATTCCGGGCAAACTTCAATTTTCAAGTTGCTGTAAAAGTGAGAAAATATTCGATGTTATCATTGGAGGTATTTTTCCGTAAACTTTTTTATTCAATTCCATTCGAAAGTTTCACTGCTGGAACCCTTCTCAAACATGGTCCCTGCATTCGTCGACGGCGATTGTGAAACCAAGTAGTTGAAAAACTTTTGCCGCTCGGCTTTGAGTATCGGTGATTCATTGTCGATACACAGTTGACGCTAATTGACGACCGAGTATCTTGAGCGAAGAAATTATGAACAATCTACTTTTTTTTACTTCACTGCTGTGCTTTGGTGCTCAAAATTGCCGATTCAATCAACTGCGATAAAGCGCAACGAAGCACTTGAGCTTATGCGCTGCAAAAACGCCTGGCGTTTCTTCAAACATTAGTTTAAGGCTCGTTATTTTTGACATACCAAATTTCTGAGGGAATACTCAGTCAAGGAATGAGGTTTTTGTTTTGCCGTTAGCCCAAGCTACGATCTCTTAAAAGAGATGGAGAGTTCGTAAAAATGTGCTATTGAGCATAGCCTTTATCCAAGATTCCAGATCAACTACAAAGTATAGTTGAACCTTGGGAAGAGCGAGTAGCAGGCGCAGAGGGTACACAGGTACAAGGAAAGGCAAATGAAATACACACATCGAGTGCTTCATTCAGCTACAGTCCACTTTTATTGAAAAGTAGCCCTGTGTGTGTGCATGTCGTGTGTCTTCTTCTGTCTCCGTGCCTTCTCTATACCACAACTGGTTCTTCCCAAGATGAATAACCAACAAGTTCACATTGCCACTGCTTTAGTTGCGCATGTCCTGTGGCGCCGAAGCTCTCGATCATCGTGAGGCTCGTAACCATGAGTGATCAGCCTGCTTCGGTGGCATGGCCTTGCACTGCACATTTGCCGCTTTGCAACAAAGATATGAAGCGAAGCCAGGCTGAGGATTGAAATTTAGTTGCATTCAGTAAAGCAGTCGTAAGCTCGGAAATGGGACCCTGTGGTAATGTAAGTGCGTGTCTGTGTGTCTCTGTGTGTGTGTAATTAAGCACTTGCGTCGCGGAGGCAAGGCTTGTGACATTAAAGACACGCCGTTCTGAGCAGGCGGAATTTTCCTTGGTTTCTGCTCAGAATGATCCGTTGTATCCGACAGAAGCGGACTGTGGCTATAAATGTATGTGACATATATAAAGCAGCAGGCCCAGTGGCGGATACGTGTTCCTCTGAAACAGCAAGTAAGGGGTGGTGCAGTCGCAGGAGATTGAAGAGAAACTTCAGTTTTCTGCTGAGAAATAGACTCAGCTTGCCCGTCAGGAATACTTAAATATTGTACGAATTTTCTCTGCTTGAGGAGCTGAGGAGTTTTTCAGGTATGGAAGGGTGGCGGTGTTCATATAATCTGTGTTTTAGACGGCTATTCGCCGTAATATTGTGCAGGAAGAGAAAGAGACACTGAAATTTGTTTTTCTTTTTAAGTCGAAGGAAAGATCAAAGTAGACGGTTGATACGACGAGATGATATTGCTCGAACGTCGTGTTCGTTTACTCCATGAAGTCCCTTGAAAATATCTTATTGCTGAAATTTCTTAGCTTCGATATGATGTGAACAATAATTTTACGTTTTAGGTGTGTTGTCGGTGGTTCTAACAACGGTAAATCACAGCCAGATGATTGGCACACATCAAACTAATTGCCAACTCTACAGATAAGGTCTACTTGGAACTCTAAGGCCCCCTGTGAATGCTCATTTTATGAAAAGGGTGCTCAAGTTAGCAACACTGCTTGCGAACATAGAACGTTCTCTGGCTACAAATCACAGCCATATGATTGGACCACATCACACTAATTACCAACTCGACAGCTAAGGTGCACTTCGAACTCCTACGTCCCCGTATGAATGCTCATTTAGTGAAAAAGGTGTTCCAGTTAGGAAAACTGCTTGCGAACACAGACCGTTCTCTGGTTACAATCGTCCTAGCCACTCACTCACTCACTCACTCACTCACTCACTCACTCACTCACTCACTCACTCACTCACTCACTCACTCACTAGGATATATTCATTCTGCCAATTCGCTCGCTCGATTGATCGAATGAGTGAGTGGATAAATAAATGAATCAATGAATAAAATTTTTAGCACACTTCAATTTCGCAGTGCTGGCAACCGACGAAAACTCTCTATCTGCATCTCGATGATTGGTTTGCCCCGGATTGTGCTGCTGGACGAACCGTACGCTGAAATCTCCACGACCGCGCGCAAGCGCATTGTGAACTACATCAGCGCGCTCCAGAGAGTCAGCAACATCGCCATACTGCTGAGTTCTCACGGGTTGGTCTGCCTTTTGCCTTTTGAATAAGAATTTGTGATTGACGCAGCAACGCGCCTTAGTTGAACAACCCGTAATCATCTTCAGTGTTTCAGTTAGTTTATTTTGAGAAGGGCACTGTGTCAGGGGTGGTATTTACGGGGCAGGTTTACATGTTGCTGTTTTACTGAAATGCAAGTTTTCTTAGCTTTTGCTAAAACATCGTGTGCAGCCGAAAGATGCAACTCGGTGGGGACGGTCGCTGCAGTCTGACGTTTCCCGAAAGAAAAAGGCTTAAAAAGTAGTATAGTGTGGAAACACCTGCGAGAACTTTGAAGTGGATGGCCGGTGCCTTGTGATGTATGCGTGAGGCATCAATGCAAGGTGTATGACGCACTGTGCTGTATGTATGAACCTATGAAAAATACAGAGGCTTGAAATATGACGACGATTAGAAAGAAGTGTTCATTTGCTTTCTACTTTCAAATATGATACAACGATGACGCAAGATGAGAAATATTGAATGAATCTATAGACAAAGGGTTTTGAAGTTGTTCGAGCTCCTCTTTAAAATAACCTTGATAATTGTTGCAGATGAGTGAGATATTTTCTAGTATCAGTCTGATAATCAGATAAGGGTTGGCAAACATTTCAGCTGGGCCGAAGCACGTGAACCCGATTTTCGTTGATCCCGCGATTCAAAAGGCTTCGAAAGTTAGCCCTCCCAAAAAGCTACAGAGCATTGTGCGCAGAGCAAGGCAATTACGCCATTCCCGGATATTCACTAAGCACGCGTTGTTGACAAAAATGGCCCGGCTTCCGTGTCCCGGGCTGTTGTCATTCTCTGCTCGCTGCATGACTCGCTTACCGAAAAAATGAAGCGGACCGCTTCATTTTTGGACGGCCTTTGCCGGACACACGGCAGGCATGTGTGTAGACTTTCAGGCCACTGCGAAACTGTGCACATCTGTACTTTATTGAAGGGAACCTTTGGGTTGAACAGTCCCAGAATTTTCTGACTGTGGCTGTTGCTGCCGTCTTGCCGAATGACTCAAACACGCGACATCACTCGTATAACGTATCGGCCTAAATGTCTTTACCTCCTTACCTCCGCTATACCCATACAGATGTGCCAGCGGCTGGTTGCGTTCCCCTCGAAATTACTCTATGAAAGAACAGGCGATGCCTAAATATCCGGCCTGCAACAAATATACACCTCGAAGGGCATATTTTTTATAATAACGCGAAGCTTTGTGCACATTCTTTCTATAAGCCTTCGTTGCGGGGATCAGTCTCTCGCCAAGTAAAATGGGCCGAACCCGGAGACAGGGTCTTCTTAACCCTTTGATACCCAAAACTTTATTTCAATAAGGAGCATCATAGGAATTTTAGCATGCATACAGGACGGACAAAATATGCGAATTATGCTGTCAGAAAAAAATTACGTTTATTCATGGCTGCAAAATGAGGTGTTGCTCCAGAGCAACGTTGGGCATCTGTGGTCCTACTTCACATAGAGTGTCTTGAAGCAGTTGCGGCTTGGAAGGAGGCATAGGTCACTATTTATTATTGCACTATTATTTCACAATTATTTTATTATAATTATTATAAATTTTTTAATATCTTTATTATTATTACCTTTATTATTACTATGATTATTATTAGTAGTATTATTTCTTCTTCCGTTGTTATTTATTCCAGTCAGTGTCATCAAGCGAAAGGTCTTCTTTCCTCCATGTTCTAGCGAACGTTTTCTTTCTTTTTCTTGCGCTGAGCCACCGAGTCGGCACGAGAAGTAACCGGCAAAGCTTCAACATTAGCGCTTGACATTGTCGGCATCCTCTACGCATGGCTCTTTATAGCGAAGATTGGTCACTATTTCTAGTGGAAAGGTATCAATCAATTTTCGAGCATCTCTCGGATCATAGCCGGGGTCATCCGGGTCGCTGTCGAAGTCAGCGTCAGACAATTCACCGTCCGGAAGAAAGATAAGCTCCTGAATTTCTTCATCAGTCAGCCACTTTTTTTTCTTTTGACATCGCCATGTATGTATGAAAGACAAAAAAATATGACCTTATGACGAACCCTTATTCTATTCGGTAGAATGAACACTATAGCTATTGCTTTGCTTTAGCATCAGCACAGTAAAAAACTGCCACAAACGATATCTCCCTACATGTGATCACGCCTCCGCATATGCCCGTTGTTGCTCCTGGGCAACACCACTTTTGGCGAGTAAAAGTTTGTTGTACAAATTGCGGCCACACCGTTTAGCCTCCTCATAAATGTCGTACAAGGCCTTATGAGCTATTCTAAATCCGGCACTTGTCATAGTAGTGTCCTATACCGCCATACCTGAACAAATTTACTCGCGTGTGCGGTCCTTGCGCTGGCACCTCTCAGAACAGTCAAGAAAAACAACAACAAAGGAGCGGTGCTGCCATCTCTACGTATTTACTTCAAGCTCAAGATGCTCACTAGTCTTGGTACATTCCATAGATAGCGCCAGCGGTATTGTTCAGCAGGGTGCGTTCAAGAAAAAAAATTGTTTTTAGGCTATTGCTCCTGGGCAACAGTGGGCACCAAAGGGTTAAATTTGTCGTCGCGGACTGTCCAGGACTGCTGGAGACGCTGCATACGCAAAGCCCATTGGCTGACAGCAGCGTCTCGGGAACTCCGGGATTGTCGTATCCGCGGTACCATGCGCCGCGTGGTTGAGAGGTGCCTGCGTCTTGCCGACCCTACCGGACAGCGCAACGTTCTGAATAATTTAATACTTTAATACACGATGTGTTTTGAGCTTCTTTGCATGTATTCACCTTTTGTTTCCGCGTGCCCCGCGGCTACCACACTGCAGCCTGTCGGACGTCGAGTTCCTCTGCAACCGAATTGCCATCATGGACGCTGGGAAACTGCAGTGCCTTGGCACGCTGGCTCAGCTGAAAGATAAGTTCGGCAAGGGGTACACCATTATTGTCAAGACGTACCCCGACAAGAAGGAGGACTTTTTCTACCAGCAGGACGTGGTCAGCGACGTGTGCAAGGCCTTTCCGGGAGCCGAGATGGCATACAGTTACGAGGTACGCGTAGTCAGCTGCACCTCCTAATCACCCCTCATAATGAAGTGAGGCTTCACTTTTGGTGTCAGAGCCGAATTAGTGTCGCTAAGCACCAGGACAAGAACATGTGGTGGAACCAAAAAACACGCAACGTTACTTCTTGTATCCAAGTCCTGGTGTGGCGCTACACTTGGTTCCCATTCAATATTACTGATCGATAAGCCTACCTAGCAACCATCGTCGCCAGTGTCGAAAGCTCTCACAAAGGCTTACAAAAAAAAGCGTTTAGCTTTCTTTGGGAACTAACCACGCTTTTTTATGACTGCCTAACAGTTTTCGTGGGCCAATCTCAGTGTCCCGGCCCCTTGCGTTTTACTTATCATCCCGACCAAACGGGCTTCCATCATTCACTCGATGATGAAAAGTATGCCGTCATTTAAGGTAAACGTACTGAAGGACACTGGTACCACTGTTCTGTACCACACGGTGGCAAGGGGAGCGTTCACGCATTCTTTCCTCGTGACAGCTAGCCTATTAAGCCGCTGTCGTGTAGACGCTGCGCCAGTGGTCGAAGATGCACGCTCTGTCATTTGATACACTGCACCTCGGGTCACAGCACGTGGTCGCAGACGCTGCACGGGGTTTCAAACTGTATCTTGAGAAAGTGGGCATCGAAGCACCAGTTGGCCCCCGCGTACGAGTAAGGCGCTGTGGTAGGCGAAGTGTGGTACCCGTAACGCATAGTGCAACAAAGTGCACTATAGAGCCGCAAATACTAACCTCGCAAAGCATGTTAATTAAACGCATTCTTGCATAGCAACCGGAGTTATTTCAGGACTGATCGTTTTTGACGGAACTATAAGTTCATAAAACTCTTTTTTAGTGCAGTTTTTCTGTACCTCAGGGCCTACGCGGCCAGCCAATGGCAAAGCGAGTCAACTTACGAAAGAAGAGCTTTGTGAATCTGGCCCCTTATGTCCAGAACTATACTATTCAATATTATTTAGCAAGTAGAATGATTCTTTTACCTTGAACCGTTCAGGAGTTACAGCCATTTTTACAACCCTTGTGTATGCATTTGAAACAGAACATTTGAAAATTCATAAAAAATTCAAAATTTGAAAATTCATTCATGAAACAAAACATTTGAAAATTCATAAAACTCTCTTTAAGTGTAGTTTTTCTGTACTTCAGGGCCTACGCGGCCAGCCAATGGCAAAGCGAGTCAACTTACGAAAGAAGAGCTTTGTGAATCTGGCCGCTTATGTCCAGAACTATACTATTCAATATTATTTAGCAAGTAGAATGATTCTTTTACCTTGAACCGTTCAGGAGTTACAGCCATTTTTACAACCCTTGTGTATGCATTTGAAAGAGAAACTAAAAGCACCAGGTCACCAAAGCAGCCGAAAAGTTTTTTCGCGCGTAATATCGCCTCACAGGAGAGCATGGACTGACTTTTCGTGGATCGCAGGGCCTGTTGGAGTTCCGGATGTCGCGGGTGAATATGTTGTGGAGCGAGATGTTCATGCGCATGGCGCGCATCAAACGGCGCCGCAAGCTCCAGGATTTCTTCATTTCGGACACGTCGCTAGAACAGATCTTCCTGAGCGTGACACACAAGGAGGCCAGCGACGCGGCCGCAGCCGCCGCCGTGGTCCAGCCTGCGAGCGCCGTGCCGCCCATCGTGGCAAATCCGCTGGGACTGTGATCCTGGGCATTCGCATGTTGTGCCGACTTGCAATATGAAGGCGCTCTTGTGGAAATGCTTTTTGAGCACTCTTATAAAGTGAAATCTATGCAAGTTGGTCACTTCTGTGTGCACTTCTTTCTAGCAGTGGTAAAGGAGTCATGAGATAAGATGAAATGTGGTTGGACGAGTTAAGTAATGCATAGGACCGGTCAACCATTAGAGTTAAATAGGTGCCAAAAGAAATGAAGCGCCGTCATTGACGGCTTGTACTAGGTGGTGTGATGAAATCGGCAACAACATGGGGTAAGCTGGCACAATTCATCGTTAATTGGATATCTCCGAGAGGGACCTTCGTGTTGCAGTGAGCATAAATTGCGCAGATGATGATGGCTAGGAAACGTTACCAGGTCTTCGCCCGCTCAAAATGATGCTGCCCCCTGTAGTTGGCGATTGTTATTGTCCAGTCCTTGCAACGGTAATTAGAAGCCCAAGGTTTTTGCACAATTAGGTGCCGTGGTGAAATATTGTTCACACTTAACTGCAAGGTAATCGCAAGCATGTTGAAATCCCATCACATGTTTACACGAACCAATACTACGAATGCGGATGAGAGTCCAACACGATACTAGAACAATCGGTGTTGCTTTACGAATATTGTAGAGCTATTTACATATTTCGTGACATTTAGGTGAGACACATCGTTATTAAATAACTTGCCTGGTCTATCATAAATTGCTCAACGTTCGTGTTAGTTAAAAAGTTAAATAAATAAAGTCACACTTTCGCCCGAAAGGTGAAGCATCGATTGTGACTATACGAAGCAAGGATAGTTTAATGGCGGTATCAAGTTGTAAACATTCGCTCGACTAAATAGACGAGCATGGTGTCGCGCGCACAGGTAAACATGAAGACATCACGCTCGATGACCGCTGAAACTGTGATGAAACGAATGACCGCTGTGAAAACTCCGGAGTGACAAAGCGCTCCAGCAGCAGCGGGTAAATTGACCCTCGCGCTGTCTCTCGTTTCGCTTCAACGCGAACTAAGCGTCGAAAGCACAGCACATACGAAGCTACCGGCACTCGGCGCATGCACTTTGGCCCCATCGCAGATCGCGTTGAAAATGAGGGCGAAGTCCGCTCGAGCGCCCACTTTGCCCACGCCGCTGTTCGCTTTCAAGATACGGCGCCCACGCGGCCGCTCTGTGAGCAGCAGCCGACAGAGCATAACTCCGCAACCCCCCCCCCCCCCCCGCCCTGTCCGTTGCCTCGCCCCCGTGCCTCGCGCGCGAATGACCGCGCGCTTAAGGCCTGCCTTCCTCGCGTGCGTTACTTGAGTCGCCATTGCCGGTTCACCCTCGTACGCTTTCACTCGCACACACAGCGTACGGCGCGCGGCGACGATTTGATTGCCGTCGGACTTTATACGGAACCTCACGGCGATGGCAGAAATGCGCTTGGAGTGTCTACATAAGTGATCTCGCAATAAAACAGATATTGCCGCGAGTATTTATGTATCTTTTACAGTCGCCATCTTTTTTCGGTAACAAATGGTAAAGGTTATCATTAAGCGCAAGACGCGCCTTTCTCTATCTCAAATTTCTCGAATTGGACAAGCGGCTATGGCCTGAACAGATGTTTATAATGCTGAAAGTGCTACTGTGCTGTGACACTATGCGGTGGCACTGACCGACTGTGATTGTGCATCTGTACTCCTTTCTTTGTCTATCTCTACTTTCCTGTCACTTTACCTAATCCTCCCCTCTCCCCCCCCAGCGTAGGGTAGCAAACCGGATCTTCCCCTCTGGTTAACCTCCCTGTCTCTCTGTATCTCTCTCTCTCTCTCTCGAGCGTTATTGTTGGTTGTGTCTGTTGGTTAAGTTGACGCCGAGCCTTGTCTAATCAGGATCTTTACAGGGCGTGAATATTGGTGCACATTCAAGAACTTACACTAGCACCAGCGATTACGCTGGAAGGTTGCTTGAATCGTGTATAAATGCGTACACATCTGATCGGCAGATAAGATTTCGACGATCGCCGACTGTGCTCACCGCTATCGTTTTACTTCGATTGTCAGCTTGCTTTCGAGGGCACAGGCACGCCCAATAAAGAGTTTGTTCCAGTGATTCACAGTTTCACTACTGCGTTCTTCACCGTAACTACAACGCGACAATGCGATCATTTCAGTACTTCTGTTCTACGGAGCTGTGTGGCACGCTGAGACACAGTTTCTTTTGGAAGTTAATTTTTCCCTATGCTTTTCCAGGCTTTCATTGTCTATTGTTGGTTTTATGTGGCTTTGACAGAAGATGGATCCCCTCGGTTCATTTTATTACCGCATTACGTTATCACCGTATTACGCTCGCCGCTTTCGTTTTCTGTATATTTCGGTCCTCTGTACCGAAAAGTATGAATTTACGAATATTATGCCGCTTTAGCGGCCACAGATCAATTAATAATGGAACGTTCCGGCTGTGACCTTGTTTTATTGTAAAATATTTATTTGGGGGTTCATTGAGTGACTTGAATAAAAGTATGCATGAATAGTAGCTTGAGTAACTGAGCATGTGGCAATGTGTACATATGTGCTGCTCTTCAACGAACCTCCTTCCCGCCGACATGAGACGTGTGCTAGTTCCTGTTCATGGCTATGCGGAGCATGCGCAGAGCGGGCCCATTTGGCACGTACGGAAAAGCTCTCCTCCCGTTCTGAGGCCGAGTACAATGTAGCCGGCTCGATTCCCATGCAATGGCTACTGCATTCCGGCAGGACCGGAATGGAAAGGGTTCTTATACAGATGTTTGCGTGCATCCTAACATATACAGTGGGTAAACATTGGGTTCATTAGCCTCGTTAGACATCCGGAGACATCCCCAATAGAGTAAATAAAAATGTCGCAGTTTCGCCCGAAAGGCAAAGCATCAACTGCGATAGCAAATCAGTAGACACCTATACGGAGTAAACATAGTAGTACTATCGGCCGTATAATCTTGGAATTATTCGCCAACTAACTGAATTAACAAGCGTGGTGTCAGCGCGAACAAGCAAACATGAACATTTCACACTCAATGACCGCGGACACTCGCTGTCAAAACGCTGGCGTGAGCAAATGCGGCAGCACCAGCGAGCGAAGCGACCTTCGTGCGGTCTATATCGCTTCAACGGAAACTCAGTGGCGAAAGCACAGCGCGCACAAGGCAGGCGCCCTCGGCAGATAGCTTTGAAGGTACGGAGAGCGCGACTGCGCAAAGTACAAGTACGCAGTTGCTGGCAGAGTCGAAGCCGCTCTTCAACGAACATTCTTCTCGGCGACCTGGGTCACTAGATGCCGGACTTAGTATAGGCACCGCTCTTCGAATAAACACTTTGACGCCGAGTTGGATCAGTAGGTATGTGCCAGTCGGTTTGGTCTGGCGTTCAGTGAACCTATTTGATGCCAACTTGTATCATCTATATTTGCCACTAGGTATGCGACGCTCTAGAATGACTGAAAAATATCCTTTAATTAAATGTCTCCGGTTCTTGGCGGAATCGAAATTACGCCACACGGCTGCCTCAAGGACGGCGATGCGATGCTTTAGCCGGCTTCGCCACAAGTGTACTGGAACCACAAATGTTCAATGAACGTTATTGACGGAAACGCTTGAGCGAGCTGCGCCACGAATGCACTGAGCATGCGCTTCAACGAACCTCTCGCGAACTTGAGTCACTATGTATACACGCCACTGAGTGTGCGGCAAGCAAGGGAACAATTCTCAGCGTTTGCACGCACCGGCATGCGACGCTTGTCATCTCGGACGCCATGCGTGTATATCTCAGCAGCGCCACAATTGATGTAGCAGTGTGTTTGGAAAAAAATCTCGAGAGAGGAGTCCGGCTGGGGTATATGGCGCGTCTCTTAGCGCATGCACGCGCCGGTGCGCCATTCATTTCGTATTTGAGGCGGAGTCGCTAGATAGAGTAGAGTGTTCCTAAGCAAGTGCGAAAGATTGGTCCCGCTGCAGTGCACTCCTCATACATAAATCTTTTCGACGGTGTCAGTGCGTTGTGATGGTGTATCGATTCTGTGCTTAACGTATTACCGTCTACAGTCATTGTGAGGTGGGTTCTGCAGAATTTTGTTTTTGATTTTCTACTCCCTGAAGGCTCAGTTGAGATCACCACCTCTGGCGAGATATATATACCGTGCCTCAAATGTGGCCCCGAAAAACAGTTTATTTTCTTGTGCGTATGTCCATAGTTGGCCTTCGGAACCATTATTATCGGTTACATCAGGAGCGTACAGCAATTCTTACTTGCTCGCATTCTTTCTATACCGTTCAGAAAGCCCTGAACCAGCGGCAAATTCTGCGCTAACGCGTGCCCGCACCAACTTCCTGCAGAAAATGTTTGCGACTGGTGCCCAGATGTTTGGGAAACGGGTGAAGCGTTAAAAATATTTCTGTGTGACGTCAGTGAAGCACTGCACATTGCCTCGATAAGACTCTAGCTGCGATGTGGTCGCTATATATAGCTGCAGTCTTGGCTCGTTTGGGTAGATCGCGTTTACATACACGCTTAAACTCGCTCCATATAGGTTACATAAGGTCAGCACAACATTGATGCAAATATGTTCCTCTTAGTGAAACCTATGGGGAATGGTATCACGAGTGATAATGAGTAGCATACACAAGAAACTCCAACGAAGGATGAGTCACTCAAGGACATACTTTGCAGGTAAGTTATGCTTACTAAGCGGTACACATTTTTTCAGGTATGTTCCATGCATTTAGTGCAACATCTGTGATATCAGATTAACAGTGTAGTTTCAGGCGGGCGCATGACATAACCCTGTCATGAATTTACGGCGGTTTGGGAATGGACAGGCGAAGAGGAGCGCTGATGGTAGTATCTTGGCTGACTATGTTCAGTACAAAAAATGCGCATGGGGCATTCTCAAATTGCTCGCCAGAGATATGGTCACACGACAGAGTTTTATTTTTGCTTATTGACGTCTTACTTTTCTTATCTAAGCAGTTCAATTTGGTCGGATGTTAGGACATGCTGCAGATAAACGTCGATTGGAAGCATCAGGCCACTATTTCTTTCGGTCGACAACCGTACACAACCATAGACAAATATCCGTAGACAACCGATATAATCCACGCATGTACAGGATCCTTTGTTATTGTGAGCATGTATACATGCTTGTGACTACGCTCCTTGTAGGTAACGGATAAGAAACGCCCTTAAAAAGGTTGCACAGGCACCCAAACAGGTTCCATGAGGGATAAGTACAGGATAACCGATTATTACAAAGCCAATCTTTGCTGATTATCAGCCCAGATCCCGAACCGTGTCAGCATCAGCGCTGATGTTTTGGGCCGCACCTCGTTATCACGGTAATATGATGACACGGGTAACAATCGTTCCTGCCAACACTGCCCACGAAACAGCGCCGACTAACCTTGAATGGCGAGATTTTTGGAAAATGTAGTGCACGAAACGAAAGGCACGTTTTCACGCCGACAGAAATGACAAATTTTAGGTGAAATCGAAACACTTCGGCATGTTAAATTTTACATAAATTTAAAATGGTTGACAATCAATCCTAATAACCGGTTCAATGATGATGATAAAGTAAATATTGCAAAAACAGTGCAGCATAATGTTTTTTTTTTTGGTATTCCAACTCCGACTAAACTAAGACCTGGGAGAGAAATGTATCTCAATTTTAGAATCGCCCTCGCAGAACACAGCAGCACAAGTACTGCAGGCGAACCTGTTGTGATCTGAACTTCCTCCTTATTAAAATACGGAAACACAGTGCAAAGTACGTGCTAGCTTCTGAACACGCATAAACATTTCGGGGATGTCACAAAAAATACCAACCATCGAGTATGCACGAAAAGTGGTTTCAGTGTAACGATACAGATTGTCTATAATTATGTCGCACAACGTGCGTTAATGCTGATATTGTTTAAGAAAATTGGATGAGGAAGCTTTCGGTTGAAACCATAAAGCCGAAAACATAATTTTCGTTACGTGGAGTTTGACAGCTGAAAATATTATGTGCGGCAACCTTGACGCCAAACTCATAACCTAAAAAATTATGGGGTTTTACGTGCCAAAACCAGTTCTGATTATGAGGCACGCCGTAGTGGGGGACTCCGGAAATTTGGACCACCTGGGGTTCTTTAACGTGCACCTAAATCTAAGTACACGGGTGTTTTCGCATTTCGCCCCCATCGAAATGCGGCCGCCGTGGCCGGGATTCGTTCCCGCGACCTCGTGCTCAGCAGCCCAACACCATAGCTACTGAGCAACCACGGCGGGTAACTCATAACCTGATAACGTGGAGTGACTTTCCACGTGTTATAAGTTCATCAAGCCAATTACTAAATAATTAGACTATCATAATTGCTTTTTATTCAAGTAAGATTGCATTATTTATTTCCCCGAATGTAATCTCTCATGCCAGACCTAAAGGTAAACAAATTGCATTAATTTTGCTGGAGTAATATTGTATGGGTTTTGTGGGACTAACACTTTTTTCACTTTTGCGTACTAAAGATTTTTGTAAAAAAATTGTCTGTGTTTTAGCGTAAAACGTAAACCTGTTTTAACGCCTTTCATGTCTCTTCACCCGCCACAAATATTCTTGCGTTCGACGAGCTTTCTGACGTCGTAACAGCACTTGTCACGGAGCAGTTTCATATCACACGTGACACTCCCATGGTTAGCCATAGGTATATTATTTAAATGAGCGCGCGCAGTCCTTCTTCGTGACGGAGCTGCATAAGTGGCCTGTGGTACTATTCGTCCAGGTAAATTCTATACTCTCGAGCAGATGATATCACGAAA
Source organism: Dermacentor silvarum (assembly GCF_013339745.2). NCBI lineage: Eukaryota > Metazoa > Arthropoda > Arachnida > Ixodida > Ixodidae > Dermacentor > Dermacentor silvarum. The sequence continues at coordinate 147,048,120 of NC_051163.1, read as the reverse complement.
GGCCAGCACGACGATTGTTACTCCTGTGCATCCTGGTGTCTTTCAGCTTGTGTCTTCTTAAGTTCATGCTACAGGCATTGAGTAGTTTGTGCCCTTCGATCAGATCCCGCCAGGTATGGCGCCACCAGCTAAGCACAGTTTCACCAAGGTAGTGTACAGCAATACGTCGGCGAGATGAAAGTCATTTTCACAGTTCAGTAGTCGACGCGTAGTCTCGGTAATGGACGTCAAAGGGTAAAGCTCCGGCGTTCTTGGCCATCGTGTGGAATGCAGAACTGGTGTCACAGAGTAGCTTCTTGACCGGCCCGTACTCCAGAACGGTACCCTCCGCCATTACAAGTATCCTGCAGTGGCAAAGAAAGGCAAACATTATGTAAGAATCAGTTGTTGCGAGCTTGAACGATGCAAACCAGGAAAGCCAAATAGACCTGAGTGCGTTCGTAAGACACATATTATACTTACGAAATGAAACGCGGCAGTGAAACTCTAAATTAGAACGTACCATATGTGCATTTACTCGAAAGTGCCGTGTGACGTTGCTAGGATTCGGTCACTAATGTTGATGCGGACTGTGATCAAAGTGTACGAGCCAAAATTACACCAATGTCACACAAACTGGAGATGGTGGAAACGAAAGTATGTTGATTAGTTTGTCCTAAATTTGACGTGCTTAATTCCGTGAGTATAATACACATATCTTACTGTGCACGCTGAATGCACGAAAAAAAATATTCGTTTGTAACCGGAATTTAGTGAAGACGGTTTTATACTGTGAAGCTCGTATACGTAAATCCGATATTCGCACCTGTGGTCAGCGTGAACGAGGGGATCACGTGAGCGAGAAAAAGGCCTGGCACCACGAGCGTGGCCATGCGGAATGTTGGCGATGCGCACCGACACGCCCTTACAATTTCCCTTTTGCCTGCGTCGACCTGTGTGTTTGTGCTTCGGCTGCGTTCGGCGCTGATCATTTACGAGATAGTACACGCTACACAGTCAGGTGATTAAGGGGCGTTATTTTTCTTGCAGCGACCACTGGCAGGCGGAATTTGCTGCAAGAGTACCGTCGCGGAGGACCCGGTTATTTCGTAAAAACAGCACACAGCGTGAAAAAGTTCAAGTGAGCTGTTCGACACTGCTAGTCTTCTGTTGCAACGGTGTGGCTGACCTTTTGACTGCGTTTGATGTGAACAAGCTGACAATGTGCCGTAAGTACGTTCCGTTTTTCTCAGTGCATAACCCGCAGCACTTTCACAGCAGCTGTGGCCGTGGGAAGCGGCACTCACGAAACGTAGGAGTGGTCGGACTGTGGAGTACCAGCGAAAAAACTGGAGCGAATAGCTATTGTTCTATGGCGCGCTAGATATGCTGTTGACGATCTTTTCTTGGAAACCACGGAACGTACCAACCATGCTTAAAAAATGTAGACCAATCGTTGCGTAAAGAAAATAGAAAAGAACGCATTTTCTCTATGTTTTTAAAGAATGAAACGGAAGAGTGCTGTTCAGACTCGGCATAACAAGAATTGTATTGTATTTATCAGTTTCACGTTGTCGTTCGGAGTTGCTAGCAAATTCGGTTTTCTCGCAGAACCCTTGTTCGGCACTTTCGATCATGGTGCAGAACAGGGAAGGCTGGGCAAGTTTCGATGTGAAAATCCGAATGAAACTCATTGAAGCCTAATTACATTAAACAAAGCAAAAATATAAAAGATGGTCCAGCAATGTATGAGAATTAATATATATTTTCTTAGAAGTACAAAATTTATAAGAAAAAATAAAAATTCTATGCGCGGAGCTGCGGCCTCGGCCCTTTCTGCCGTGTGTGGCCTCAAAGGCTCCAGATATTGCACACTGTGGAATAGCGATTCATTCTGCATCAGTGTGTCACTATCGAGTCGGTCATGTATAGACAGTTTGCACGTGACGTCACCGATGCACCTTCTCGCCGCGCTAGTACCGAAACGTGACGGCTGCGATGATGACGTTAGTTCACCGTATTGCCACGCATACATTGTCTTGCTTTTTGACGGGGAGCGTTTTTCACAATATTATCGCTGTTATCACCGGTAATACGCAGCTTCTTAGGAGGCTAGTAACCAGACATCCCGGCTATAATGACGTCAGCGCAAACGAGCTATTGAGAGCGACTGTCACTTCTGCGTGCGCTCAGATCTCTTGTCAGCCGTAGGGTCTTTTTTTTTCGAAGCAACGCAATATGCAGCATTGACGTAGGTACACTTTGTGATGACGCTCGCGTTCGAATGTGTGTTAGGAAGCAAAATGATGGGGCTCGCCCATCACAACGTTATCGCTCACTTGTCGTAGTCGAGCACGGTGTGAATGCGATGCGCAATGGCGATCACTGTGCATTGGGCGAAGGCGTCCCTCAGCGTGGCCTGGATCAGGCGGTCCGTGTCACCGTCCATCTGTGACGTTGCCTCGTCCAGCACGAGTATCTTGGGCCCACGAAGCAGGGCGCGAGCCAGGCACACCAGCTGTCGCTGACCCACGCTGCACGGCATATACGTGACGATGTGAAAAACCAAGGACATTTCTTTTAAGTACGTGCGACACTTATACGCTTGGGGTGCCCAAGTGCATTTCGGCACGTCGATGCAACATAGCTTAAGAAGGACGTACAGCGTTTGTCAAAAGTATATAAAAGTTACTTCGCGCTCTTGCAGTCGACTCCCGTCAATTCAACCCTTGCAGGACCGCGAGATATGGTCGAATTATCAGAAAGGTCGAATTAACGAACGTCGCAAAAATGAACGAATTAAAATGTTGCATTGCTTGAAGCCTATCGTCGTCGACAGACTACTTCAGTGGAGTATTACAATAACGATACAATGTCGATCAGTGTTCCACACTGTCGTCGGCACTGACTAAATCCTCGAAAAAATCCTGTCACCTTTTGTACTGATATGACATGGACGTGTCATACTGAATCATTCACTAAATCATCGCATGCAGCTGGCGTTTTGTCACAATTCAGGCACTTTCTTCTAGAAAAAGCTAAACTCCATATTTATCATGCGCTCTTGGCTACTCACATAAATTCTTGTTTCTGAGGCACCACAACCTTATGTAACATAGAAACCATTCTTATATTATAGAAAAGAGTACTTCGGTATATTGCGAACGCCTCGCGCACTAATTCCACGTACAAATTGTAGTGTCGTTATAAAATAATTCGGATAAAGCATACGCATGATTTTCGCTTGCTTTATTCATATATGTGTGCTAATGAACAGTTTAGAGTGTTCGGTACAAGATTACCTCAAATACGCGTACAACTGAGTCACTATTTAGGGAGCCTACGTGCAAAACAGCGCTACAGGTAGGCTGTCTATGACTATTGCACTAGCGGCGTCTACAGGTGGCTTGTTCCGCGTTGGCGTGGGGCTGTTTACGGCAATCTCCAAGGTTCACATTGCCATCCTTGCTCAACAAATGTGAACGGAGAGACGTTGGCTTCGCTACATGCAGCAGAAGTCAAATGAGTAAATATTTTTGAATTCTTTGTTATTGTTGTTATGTTGTGTTATCATTAGAATGAAGATCGGCAAGCGATTCAGAGAAAGCACCTGAGGTTCGAGCCTCCATCTCCGGTTTCGATGAGCAGTCCCTCCTTTCGGCCAGCCACCACGTCGGAGAGGTGAGCCTGTCGCAACGCCCTCCACAGCTGTTCGTCTGTGTGACTGCGCGTCGGGTCCAGGTTGTCCCGAAGACTGCCGCGCACCAGCGTGGGATCCTACGGCAAAACGCGCAAGCAATAGGCGATACGATCAATGCCGGAAATGTGTAGTGTTTGGGCGTCTCAGCATCGATATACAGACCGTATCAGATCATTTATTTGAAAAGTCTGATGCGCGCTTTGTGGTAGCTGAAGTACGTTTTGAGTGACACACATAGTGGTGTCGAGGTCCTTAACGTTGGCTAAGAGCCCTTCAGAGCGCGACACTTCCACCAATCACGGGCCACAGCGATTTCCACTGTGTCTAGAGAGAGCAGAACTCAGCCACGACTATGCCGCGTGCCATGATCTCGGAGCGACCCTGGTTCTTGGGTGAAAGTGCCCGAGCGACTCCTGCCACGCGGTCGCGAGAACCTGAGGAACTTCATCATTTTATTGCGATAGCAATCATGGAGTCTTTATTGACACTCCAGACGAATTGTGTTCGTAGTCATCGCGTTACCGGGTTGTTCCGGATATGCGCGCGCGCGCGTGTGTGTGTTTGTGTAATAAACAAATAAAAGAAATTAACACAAATATAAAAAAAAACGATGTGCAGAAATGTGCCTCGGGCAATTATATATATCGGAATAGGACGGCGAGGGCGAAAATTCACTTGGAGTGTACGTATAATAGTTATCGCAGTAACAGCAATGACAATGTCCGACCTCTTCTCTCACCTGGGGTATGACGGTGATGGCGGAGCGCAGGCGTCGCAGCGGCACCGTGGACACATCGACGCCGTCGATGAGAATGCGCCCTTGCGAAGCCCTCAGAACCCGTAGCAGGGCCAGCACTAGCGAGGATTTGCCGGCGCCCGTGCGGCCGACAACGCCCACCTGCACCATTGGCAGAGGGAATGAGGGACACAGCTGTCCAATCGTGAGGGCGCAGCGCCCACGCATAGCGCATTAACAGCGAAAATGGCGGATCAGAACTGAAAGTGACACCAGGTAGAACATTGCAAGTGGCCAAACTTCAGAGTTGCCCCAGAGAAAAAATTTGTAAACAAGCCATGGAAGATTATTAATGCGATTAGCATTCTTAGGGCGCTTGACGCACTTTCCGGGGTCTGTCTGTCTGTCTGTCTGTCTAATCGTCTTCCCGCCAAAGTGGGTTGTTCACTGGTCTAATTGGAAACGCATTGGGCTGCTGTGCTGATGGAAGAGGTTGGACCAACTTGGACATGTAGCCCTGGTTTTACGCCGCTTTTCAATTAACCTTTGCGACGTCTGCTTAGGTCACGGGTATGTATGTGGCACTTGGCTTTACTATATATATATATATATATATATATATATATATATATATATAAGCAAAAAGTGGCAGTGGCTTAGCTCGGCTATGCCAGGATATACGTAGCGTTAGCGAAGGTTCAGCTGATTATTCTTAGCTTTCCTGGTTGTCTCCTACGCTCAACCGCTAATTGCCAGGCAACTACTTCGGGATCCGATGAGTCAAGCTTCTCCGTTCTTCTGCGCTGTTGAGCAGCATTTGCGCTCTCCTTCTCCATGGCTATACCACACTGGCAAACGCCAGTCAGAAGCGCAGCGGCTCCAGCGCAGTGTCAGACGGTGACTGCACAGCGAGCGCGCGCCGGCGCCAGTGCGTCTACCACGGCTACGATGTCATTCCTCTGGAATGCGCAGACCGGCGGCATGAGTCGCGCGCGGCGGCGGCGGAGTGCGCGAGAGGTGCCGGCTCTGGTGGCTCCGGTGCGCAAGCCGTGTGACATCACTGATCCTTGCGCATGCGCAGCACGGCTCTTGATGTGCCGCGCGAAACGGGCTTGGCTAGGCCAGTGTAGCTAACGCTACAAAAGAAAGGCTACCGAGGGGCCCGATTATTATGAGCCATATCATAAGAAGCCAACAGACAATGGAACCAAGGACAACATAGGCGAAATTACTTGTACTTACTAATTGAATTAAAGAAATGATAAATTAACGGAAAATGAAAATGGATTAAAAAACAACTCGCCGCAGTTGGGGAACGATCCCACGTCTTCGCATTATGCATGCGATGCCCTTAACATTGAGCTACCGCGGAGCCGTTTTCCCATCCACTGTCTGGGGTATTTATGTTTTACAACTAAAACTAATCCTGGGAGTGTTAGCCAGCGCCACCACTCACAAACCTAAGCGGCGGATGTGGAACATCCTTTCTGCCGCAGGCGTCACGAGCACGTGATCTTATTGGGTGATGGCAACTGGTCAATAAACCCATATAGACCTTTTCACAAACCGACGTTTGAGCAGCACCATTGGCCGACACGAGCGACGTCTAGCGTCGCCGCCATTTTGGACTGTGCGCCTTGCGAGAGCAGGCCGGCCGCACTTCGGTTGTGTGATCTTCGCCGCGCATTATTTCGATTGTTTTCTTCCGCTTCGCTTGTCTTGTGCCGCTTGACTTGTTACATGTTTCACGTGCTCGCGTGAGCGCTCAGTGTAGTGTGCCATGGCAACAGCAAGCCTAGCCAGTGGATGTGGTGTTTCTTCGTCGGTAGCGGCGGCAGCCGCGTCTGCTTCGTCGAGACCTGGCGTGCTAATCAGCGGTATATTTCATTGTTATTGCTGGGCACATGTGACCGTATCGTCTATTGAATCTGATCACCATTACGTTTCGCGATTGAGGGTTGCCTCATCTAGCGAAAGCAGGCGCGTACGTAGCTGTCAGGCAGTGCTTATAGAACCAGGCGCCGGCGGCCCGACGATGCGTGTCAGTGGTTGGTAGATATGCGGTGGTTACTCCATACGCTTCCGACGCAACTGAACAGCTCAATCATGCAAAATTTATTATATCTGGTGCGGTGCAGGGTGCTTATAATCAAATGTCAAAGCATAAAACGTGGCGATCGAGCAGCGCGGTACCTGCAGCGAACCGACGCGCGGCAGTGATCACAGATGCCAGCGCGAGTGATACAGCCCAGGTGCTAGATTTTTATTTTTAGTATTTATGCATTTATACATACTGTCAATCCCAATAGGCATTATAACAGGACTTGTTATAAATATATATTTGTTTACCTATTCTTTACGTTCGTTTACCTGGAATGGCTTTTCTTTCGAATGTCTGAATTTGGAACAAGCTTCGCTCACGGTGAACCTTAACGTAGATCGTGCGCGAAGTTTGTATTGAAGATATCGCGTATGGCGAGAATTGTTCGTGTGCGCTATCTCTGAAGCGAAATAAGCCAATAATATTGCAGCGTTAGGGCCATCTCTGATCTTTCTCTTGTTTCCCTTACACCGTCTCACTGTGCTATGTTCATAATAAAGTAATGTCGAGTCTTAACAATTGTCGAATAAATACATATGCATATGACTGTAAACCACTACTGACCGTGAATGAAAAGAGCTTAGTGGTCAGCGAAGCAGTCTCTGCACGCACGTAAGTATTTCACTTGATCGGCTGTGCGAATTTATTTTTTTCGTTACTGTTATTCTTGCAAGCATGATGCTATTGTCCGCGTACCCATGTGAATACCGTTCTTTTACGTTCTTACTTGCGCGGGCTCATTTAGCGCGTTTCTACGCCGCGCACAGTTAGCGCATTACGGTTCCCGAACTCTAACACTGGCGCTAGGCCGCACTGATGAGGTTACCACGTTCGTTTTTGCATTCTCTTGCTGCCCAAGCACATAGACAATGCTCAAAGATGGGTGAGCTCGATGCAGCACCACACTGTTGAAGTTATTTACCTTTATGGGCAGGGCCGCGTAGGGTGCGTGTGAACGCAGAGACAATGTTTTGGTGGACACAGGGTCTGCATACATCTTCCATAGGACACGATTTTTCCAGATCGTTGCGAAGTGTATTTACCGACTATTTCTCACGCAGAGTGCTCCAATTTGTCTTATACCAGTGTCACACGGCCACTTTTGATAGCGATCGAGACCGATCTGGATCGGAATGTTCAACCGCGATTGGCTCCCTTCCGCAGATTGAGCAAAGAAGCCAATCGCGACCAAGAAATTCGACCCATATCGGGCTCGATCACGATCAAAAGTGCGCCGTGTGACCCCCGTATTAGGCACTGGAATGAAGTCGTGTTTGAAAGAATAACAAATGTAGCCTCTGCCACTACATACGAGAAAATATTGCACCGAAGAGCTGACAATTCTCGCAACCTGTTGGGAAATGTGCCGAAAAGAGTTTACCAAAATGCGTTATTTTACTGATGTGTGCATTGGTTCACATTAGACTGAAATGCCAAGTCCTCAGGTGATGCCGGAATCCGGCGAAGCGTGAACATACCACATCGCGGCAGTGGTCTCGCGGAGTGCTGTGTTGTGGACACACTTAGTCCCCAAAATCGTTATTTTTCGCTGGTTGTTTGTGCACCCATAAACTGCACAGTGCTGGCCTGTAGCCTTTTGATGAGTATATATGCCGTTATTTACGAGCGTAAGTCATTCATGACAAAAATGAACGGGAACATCGAAGGAAAGCTACCACTTCGCAATGCAAGCGCAAGGCAAGCTCACAGTCCAGACCGAACAGGCAACACTGACACATACTCTCCACGCCAGACCATCGGGAGCGCCCTCGTGAAAACGTGTATATGCTACCTGAATTAAGGCATCAATGTAGCCGGATTCGAGCCCTCCTTATGAAATCAACGAGAAGAAAGGGAACCGAGGGGCCTGATTATTATTAACGATATCATAAGCCAACAAACAATGACACCAAGGACAACATAGGCGAAATTACTTGTCCTTACTAATTGAATGAAAGAAATGATAAATTAATGGAAAATGAAAATGGATGAAAAAACAACTGACCGCAGCTGGGGAACGATCCCACGTCTTAGCATTACGCGTGCGATGCCTTTAATATTGAGCTACCGCGGAGCCGTTTTCCCATCCACTTTCTGGGGTATTTATGTTTCACAACTAGAACTAATCCTGGGCTCCGCGGTATCTCGATGGTAAGAGCGTAACATCACAAGTTTTGATAGGCCTAATCAATATAGGCATTGTTCGAGGTTATGTATCATGTGTTAATTAAGCAAGAGTTGATGTTGCAGCACTAAGTATACGGGCTTCGGCATGTGACCCGCGGAGCGGCATCACACAAAGTCGGTGATTGGTCCATGCGCTTTAAAAAAAGGAGGTTTTTTCTAGCATCCTACACACGTGCAAAGAGACCGTAAACATTCCAGTTGCGTTATTCAGCATAACGAACCACAAGGAGTCCAATTTCATCATTAAGCATAGAAACACGGCTCATGAACATCAACCAGGTCATAAAACATTACGAAGTATCATAATTAACCAATCGAAATCGGCAGTAATTTGTACGGTTTCCGATGTCTTCGAGATTGGCCGCCGGTATTAGTCTAACTCTGGGTTGGCCCATAGACCGAGCCATGTTCTTATATCTGCGTCTGCCGGTGGCGGTTTCACATTGTTGCTTTTATTGGGCTTTAGGCAGCTGCGCTTCTTTGATTTCGCAAATGAAGCAGTGGAAGAGGATAAAAGCTGGGCGTTTGCTGGCTTGCTTCCAGACTTCAATGCCTTGCGTCGGGAAATTGTGACGTTGCGTGTCTTTCTTTGTATGACAATGAATGTAAATCGTTGCATATGCTTTGATAGCACCGTATATATAGTCGCATATATAATTGCAGTCGCTCAGTAATGACGTGAATACAGGCGAAGTTTCCTTCCTTTTCTTTTTGAGCAGCAGCCCGCCGCTTTGCTTCCAAGTCACCCCGGTTGATCGATTAGGATGGGTGGGGTCTAAATCCACGCCACGTCGATGGCCCCCTGTGAGTAACAAATACAGATCTCGAAGGCCATGTTTTTGCTGTCAGCATGCGGTAGAATCAATTGCGGGAGCCGGAAACACGTCACGAACGCCCAGTTTTGGACACCATCTATTTCCAAAAGACGAGGTGATTGGCTAAATAGTCTTCCTGGGTAGTTTCGTCCGGTTAGAAACAGGTTCGTATAGACTCTAGAACGCCATTACGATCAAACGGATGAGCGGGTTCGTTTCACGAAGCTGCTCCGCTTGTTTGACTCGATAAGCAAGCCGCATGTGAACGCTGTAGATCTCGGGAGGTGCGTCAGTGGTCGGAATGACAAGGCACTCTTTCTTTAAGGGGATTTCCTCCGATCTTGAGACGGCGCGTCCAGATCTCCAAGGATAAATCCTCACGTCCTGCACAAACTACAGCACCATGTACGAAGCTGCCAACACAGGTCGGAAGAATCGGCTTTATAGAAATAGGGAGCTTCAGCTTGTGTTTAAACTTCTTACCGTTTACGGATTGCCGTGTTGCCGGAGCCTTCGATGGCAGTAACAAAACTAGTAATGACATCGGACACTTTGTCCAACTACAATGCGTGTGAGAAATTTTTGTGTCGCGTGAGTGTTCTCGTCGAAAGAAAATGACAAAAAGGAGTGCGCGTTAAGGATTATATTGCTACCGACAGTTTACACCGGAAGTTCAGTAAACTAAGGTTTACTAAGTAAACTAAGTTCAGTAAACACTGAAGTATTAGCTTTATCTGCAGTTGTTGAACTCTGGTTCACAAGATTCATCAAAAGGAAAGGATCGCTGTTGAAGAAAGTTTTGCCTTGGCCCGGGGATCAAACGCGGGACCAACGCCTGTTCGGGGCGATCCGCCTTTCTAATCAGCTCGGAAACGTGCCAGGCGAGGGCAAATCACTCGGCAAGTCGAAGTTGTCGATTAATCCGCCCTTGCTCTGCGATCTGCTAGACTTTGCCTATCTCCTAAATCTTTCGCCTAGCTTCATGTTACTCTTCGGATGGATGATTTTTTTATTGGAATCACGGGAAGGGACTGACCCTGCCTGCTTCGAGGCAGGGTCGAGTCGGCCCGCAGTCGTTGGGACCACTCACAGAAGGCAACAAACTACAGCTTGCACAGGTACTTCACCTTCTCTTTCGGTTCGACGACGAAGGTGACACCCTTGAGCACGTCGGGCAGTATTCCCGGACGGTAGGAGGCCGAGTACTTCTCGAACTCCACTAGACCTTCACTGGGCCAGGCGTCTTCGAGTGTTGGTGCGATGAGCAGGCTATCGCCGGCATCGTCTCGATCCGCTGCGCTTTTCTCAACGTCGACCTGTATCCAGAAGCGAATACGTTAATTTCGGGGGAAAAGAGCCGGTGTTTATTACGTTGGTGGAACCCTGTGCTTCGATTCGAGCTGAGGGCAATGCATCCTGAACTGAAACGTAAGACACGCACGAAGCGTAGAACACTACGTTCTCAATGAAACTTGTTGTTGGCTGAGTTGGTTCATAATGCTTAATACGTCTAGTCGTCCAATGCAGCAATACGTTCTCAATCGTGCAGCGCCATCGCAGAATTCCACCACGCCTCACAACTAACTGGTACGTCACAATGCATTATAGAATTTCATAGTATTCAAGTGTTACAAAGTTAGAGGCTGAAAATGAGAGGGGTGGCAGAGAGGTCAGCCAATGCAGATACCAGCTCGGTACCCTTGGCGCGGGATAGGCGATAGTACGAACGATATGCTATAGGAGAAGGAAAATAAAAGAACTTGGCAGTTCCCTCCCCCTTCCCCCCCCCCAAGGGGTGATGAATTGACAGTAATAGCAATGTTAAGCGTTGCATTTTAACTCCTCGGACGGTGTTCCAACTATACGCGGGTGCGGCATATTGGAACGATTCAGCAGGCATGGCAACTGCTACTGGGAAGAAGAAACATCACCCCGGCAGCTACCAGGCGTCTCAGAACGGTAGCGCGATGAGGCGCGCCGCCGGTGGCGCTGAAGGGTGCAAGAGATGAGACTGACGGAAAACCGTCGGCGTTGCTCAGCGCCCAGTGAAAATATCAGGTAACGTTAGCGCTTGGCGTTTACTGTATGTTCCGCTCAGACAAGTGCATACAAACTACAGCTCAGCAGGAACGCTACTGTGCTTATAGTGTGCGCGCATTCGACTCTCACGATGGCGGCGAATCGCAGAACGTTGGCCCGGCTAAACTACTAAGCTGATTAAGAGGAGCGATGACACTGTGTCCACTTTAGTACGTCGTTCTTACGGCAAGAACGCACTCCGGGTCTCCAGAGACCTTGTAAGCCTCCACGAGCGGGCCGCGCATGAACCGTCCATAGTGAGACTGCGCGACGGTGGCTGTTGGGCCCCCGACATCAGTTCGCCACGAGCGTCCATTCACGGTAAATGCAAGCACAAAAGAAAAAAATTGAGTCGCAGATTAGCGGTAAATACGAGGGCAATACGCTAACATAACGTCGCACCTTTATGGCGTCCCGGATCCATGATTTAAACCGAGGTTACCACATTGAAAAGATTGTTCAGGAGGTCGCCCGACACAAGTCCTGCCTCTTCAAGGAGCAAAGTACATCTGATTGTGGTCTGGAGCAGGCCCCCATCATTCGCACTATATATATATACGCTCTTAGCTATCCAATTCCCAGTCTACTTCTACCACAACCGGCTTCCCACGCTTTATCTACGTAAACTTTGTACTTTGATACTCCTAATCTAAAGCATTAGTAGAAGGAAGGGAAGAGGTGAGGGCGCTGTGTGCATTAACGTGATGCAGCGCGCTACTACTTTTACCCCCCCCCCCCCTCGTATTCAGAAACGTGCCTTAGCTTGAAGCCACTACTTTGTGCGATCAGAATATTTCATGGCATGAACGCACCAAAGGAAACACAATGAGTCTTGGGCACGATTACGCCGTGCATCTAGTTCGAGTCAAGCATGGGTTTCAAGCTAAGGCGCATGCTTGACTCGAGGGCTGTGTCTTTCACAAGATGGTCGCAAAATTGCGGGGCGAATTCAGAATGCGAACGTTTGAATGTACAGCGACCGCGCATTAAGTGAAGATTCACCGATAGCTTGTGAACGGTGTTGAATGCATAAACATAAATAAACCTACGTTAAATTTGTAACATCTGCAATGCACAAATATAAATGTGGCATGAGATATTACACGCTCACTAGGATGAACATAAAAATAACCATTGTAAGCATGCCATTTTAGAGTATATAGCATTTCATTATTCGTTCACGTAGAGTTCAACATGTGCGTTGGGTCTGCAGGTTTTTTTTTTTGTTTCTAGAATGCACAGTTTACTTACTTTTTCACCAAAACAAACGCTCGCCTTTCACCACACCCTAGCATGCTCACCTCTGCGGGCAGCTCTGTGTATTCGAGGGCCCGCTCTAAGGAGACTGTGCCCTGGAGGACCACGAAGAGTGACAGGCACAGAGCCACCGTCATCATCGGGATCTGCGGAAAAGTCCAGAGAGATGCTACACATTTCAAGGACTAATTTGGTTCTAATGCAGTTTTTTTCTAATTCTGATTGTGAATATGTTTTTGTTTCTTTTCTTTTTGCCCAACACTCCTGGCAGGGAATCTCCGAGCTGGAAATTTTCTGACTATTACATACTACTGCAGCCTTTCAAGGCTTCTGTGAACGTACAGGTTCGTGTGCATTCATTGTTGAAAAGCTGTCTTACGACATGTTTAACTATGGCAGACATGTTAAGGTGTACGTTACCTTTCTTGACAATGCACGCTATCACTTTTTTGTGGGTAACATAGTTCTGCAAAGATTGTGAGAAACACTTTCGTCTCGTCAGCGCTTACCGCAACCCTGACGTTAATAACAAGAAAGGATCAGGGATGCAGCGCTTGAAACAGAGAACTAGACCGAACCAATGCTGACGACTATTGTTGTTGGAAAAATTTGCACAATAAACGTTGTTACTTATACAAAAGAGTAAGGTGGCAGATTGGCCGAGGTCGCAATTAATTTCGAAAGGAACGACTGATATGAGACAACGAGACAAGATAAAACAGCACGTGCTCACGAGGTTGGCTCGCAGTTAAATTTGGGAGACCGAAGAGCAATCAATATACAGTTGCGTAGCGCCTGTCACATCAGGTAACAAGACTAGAAAAACAAAAAACAAAAAAAAAACAAAGTCGCAGTTTGGCCCTAGAGTCGAAGCATTGATGTCGATTATACAGTTTTAGACAATTACACGAAGTAAGGTTCATTATTTTATGTGCTCTTTACATTGCTGTAAACCTTTGCTTACTAATTAAATTGACAAGCATGATATCATGCGCGCGCAGAAAAACATGATCAGATTTCACTCGATGACCGAGAGAACTTACTGTCACCACTGGCGTTATAGAGAGCGGCAGCAGGGGAGAGCAGACGCTTCGTGCTGGCTCTAGCGTCAACGCGCCTTCGAAACTTGGGATCCCGCGACTTCCAACACTAAGCGCGCGAGAACACAATCCTCACAACCAGTAGTTGGTGGAGTTTTCAAAGAGACTGATGCAATGTCCACATGTCTTCTGGAGACGTCTGCGGCTAGAGGGCATGAGCACTCGAGGGTAGGGCAGCTGATGCTGGACAGAAACCACTCGCTCACCTTCGAGCCCAAGTTGGTCTAGGCATCAAGGAAGACATTAATCTAGGATAGAGCATTACGTCATGCGACCAACCTTGGCAAGCACACTCTCCGAGACGCCATTCTCTTCTTTTATTACCTCGCAATATCGGCCCAACACGTGAGCTCTGAGACTCGGCACATTGGCCGGGAATGTATGGTTCCCGGTAGTCTTTAATCGATGCGGCACTTGTTCGGCCTCCCTGTCACAGCTATGGCTACAGAGCGGTAGTACTAGAAAACATTCACCTGCATTCTACCCTGTGAAAGTAGATGTACAGCGAAGCTGGTACGCACGTTAGACAAGTAGCCTCCCGCCCCCCCTGCCCCCCCCCCCCCCCCCGACGGACGTTAGATGACGTTACGCAAGCACCAGCACCACAAGCGACGTACGTCACGAGCACACGCACGTTTGTGGAAGTGCAGCATACGTACCAATTCTTCTAGACTGTCGGCCAAGAGCAAGTGCCTTACTGAACGCAATAATATTTCAAAATAAATTGCGTCAGCGAAACCTTTAGTAAAGTATGACTTGCACGCAAGCTGAATACATGATGGCTTCGGATTGTTATTCTAATAAACGAGAAAACATCAATATGTTTTTCGGAAACGGAAAGACAAAGCCCTATTCCAGCTGCCGTATGAGGTATGCCTGAATGGCTGCGGCCACTAGGTGGCTGTACCGTTGGCACTACAGAAGTCCCATTCATGTAGGCCCTCCACCTAGCGGAAGGGCGGTTTCGAACTAATTGAATTTATTAGGAAGAAAATGCGTCAGCAAATTCATTACGCAGGACTTACACACAACCTGCAGACATGATAGCATCGGATTGTAATTCGAATCTATGAGAAAACATAATTCTGTTACGCGGAAACTAAAACAAAAACCCATTTTCCCGCTGCCGTCGTTTGTGTGTGTGTGTGTGTGTGTGTGTGCGTGAGCACGTCACGAAAAATTTCGATTAACTAGTGGCTCAAAGCTTCGCTGTAAAACCCACCGCCCGCTCCGAGGTGACGATCACGTGTTCAACCGATACCTTTGGCTTCGATCATGTTGAGCGATGCACTCCCGTATTTAGGCACAGGCGGACGTTCCGCGGCAACCACTCACCGACAGGGACGAGCTGAGTGCCAGTCCCACGCTGCTGCTCGCCTGGTCTGTTGGCTCGCGACCCGCCAGGGCCACGGAGAACGCTAGCGCCGCGAGCACCACGAGCAGGCCGCACATGCCGGCCGCGAAGCGCGCGAAGCGAAAACACATGCAGAATGTCGCGAAGGCGCGCAGCCCGAGGTCCGAGAGCCGTTCGAAGTGCTGCTTGAAGCGCGGCACTGCCGCCAGGCAGCGCACCGTGCTCAGCGAGTCACGCGTCTCGGTCACGTGCTGCAGCATGCGGCTCACGTTCCGGCTCTCCAGGTAGCGCGCCGCGTTCGACGCCTGCGTTGACCACCTCTGCAAGAGGAAGAAGGAAATTGTCAGCTTAGCCCGAAACTGTGAAAGCGATTCTTGGAAGGTTTAGCGTTGCGCTTGAGGGCTACACGCGGTGTTCGAACAATGCGTAAGCGTGACACGGCGCGTGGCAGCACGCGGGACAGCAACTTTCTGCGCGGCAGAAACATCGACACGGCAAGAAAACAGGCGTCTCAGAATGCGGGCGCGAAAAGCAACGCCGGTAGCGGCGTCCACGAACATTCACATTGGGCATATTCGACTACCCGTCTCTGACAGTCCTGGACTGTCCGAGAAGCTGTACACGCAACGCTCATTGGCTGAAAGCACTGCCTCGGGCAGTCCGGGACTGTCAGGGACGGATAATCGAAGAGGCCCATTAATGGTGCACGAGATGAGGCCCGCGTTCGTCAACGCCCAATTAAAATATTTTTTAGATTTAACTGGGCGTTTAATGTCCGTTTCGTTTATAATAAGGCGTAAGTCTTATATGCTCCATGAAGCGAAAAATTCGCCGTCCGTTGTTATCATCTCATGGTACCAAGACACATGGGACCAAGTGATGACCTCACGTTCCGGGCGAGGGACCTGCTGCGGTTCGCACTGCGAAATACCATGGTGAACAGCCACGGCATCGAACGGACGCCGTGGCCCACAAAAAACCCCCCAAAAAACCAGGTCCACTCTCAAAATTGGGTTAAGGAGGATTAAAGTCGATTACTGTGGAAGAATGTTGGTACAAATTAGAGCTAGGTGGATTAAAGTAGAGCTTTAATGTAATGTGATAGCGTAGAGAAGTCATTATACTTTCGCATTCAACGCACGTACGGACACTTAGGTGAATGTCAGCTCTTAGCGCATGCACCATGGTGAGTGTAGTATGCACACAACTGTTCAGCAAGAACACTAAACTGTGTCAGAAGTGGAAACCAAGACGCTGACCTGGTTGGAGGTAGACTAACACCTCCCATGTGTCGGGCATAGCCAGTCGAGCGGGGCGTGACGGTACATTGACTTGACTTCGTCATTTTTGCAGCCAAAAGCAATGCGCGTCTACGGAAACCTCCTAACCCACCACGCGCCGGCCACGCACTGCGTCGTCGATGTCAGGAGAGCAGGGCGACGGCGGTGCGCACGCGCACCTCAAGCGTCCGTAAAGCATACTTCTACGTAACGAATTACATGTAATTAGTTACTGGACATCTGTTACGTTTTTGTTCTTGTTCTTTCTGAGGTTTTACGTGCCAAAACCAGTTCTGATAATGAGGCACGCCGTAGTGGAGGGCTCCGGATTAATTTTGACCACCTGGGGTTCTTTAACGTGCACTACAACGCAACCACACGGGTGTTTTTGCATTTCGCCTCCATAGAAATGCGGCCGCCGGGGCCGGGTTCATCCCGCGATCTCGTGCTCAGCAGCGCAACGCCTTAGCTGACTGAGCCACCCCGGCGGGTAGTTACGTTCTTGGTAATTTCGTAATTTGACGCTTGCTTTGATTATTCGGCAATGCTGAATGCAATTCAATTAATTTTTTTTCAATAAGCAATTACATGTAACCTGATACATTTTTGACAAAACAAGCTCTGACAGGTGACGCATCTTCGAGCGCTTAAATTTGGGGGGACTACAGAGTCCAAAAGGGATTAAAACATGTGCATGGGTGACCTGCTGCCTACAATTAGGGCCATGCAGCTCCTACCGCTCTCTGTATTTTTTCGTGGCCATGCCCTTGTCCCCCGTGCAGGGTAGCCAATCGGTATTACCTCTAGTTAACCTCCCGGCCTTTCTATGTATGTTTTCTCTCGGTTGCTCTGCAGCTACAAATCAATCACCTAAACATGGCTGGCTCGCAGGTTCGGACACTTTTCTTAAATGGCCGACCTCAAGAGACTTATTCTTATAATAAATTTCTCTCTCCTGGAAGTGCTTATAGGCGGCCTTCATTAGCGGTGAGAGCTGCTGTTCAATTATTTTTCGCATAGTGCAGTCTATGACTTCGCTAATATAGACGGATGCTTTCGGCCGTTAAACGCTTACGTTCTTGTCTGTTTGATATTACGTGACTCATATACACCTATTTTTTCGTGATTGCATCGGTCGAACAGTATGTATAGGGCTTAATAATAGCCAGTTTTATAATATCATTATTACTGATTTACCTATTTTTCGAGGAAAGTGAGCGAATGTTGGTGTCCGTCTCAATTAGTCGTTTAAATGGGGGAAGCGCGACAAGAGGAGGTCCACCAGATTTTGGCCGACAAATTGAAATGACGCTTGCATGGCTCGATAGCGGTGGCCAGTTCTGACGTTTATGCCAAGGAATCACTTAAATACGATTTTTACGTTTTTTTTTCACTGGCCCCATAAGGAGTGACTTCCCCTTGCACCAGAATCAATGAAACGCTGCACTTCATAGAGAGCCCAGAGCCGAGCATCGTGGCATTCAGTGACCAGAATTTTCTGAGCAAGGCGTTTGTTCGTTGCAACACAGCCCTTCTCTCCGGCGTGCCCATCGAGTGAGTTTTCAATGCCGCTGCCAGATGTTTTCACAAGAAAACGAGGGAAGATTACCTATGAAAATCTTGTGGAGCAATTTCTAGGGGAGATAACGTGTGAAGAACTGCAGGGGACGTATTTAAAGGGCCAGGCCACCTCGTTCTATTTACTATATTTGCGTGATGATAATAAAAGTACTGAGGAAAGTAACATTAAAATGATAAATTATTTTTAGTAATTGCGCAATTACTTTCGAGCTAAGTAATTGGCAACTTTAATCAATTACATTTTTGAAGGAAGTATGCTAATTGTAATGGGTTAGTTTTTTTTGACCAACGTGTGCAACAAGCATGCCGTAGGGTGTCTATAGCAATAAAATGATTTGGAGGAATCAAAAGCATCTGGACTCCGACAGAGCTTGTAAGTAAGAAATTTACTCGAGAGAAGATATCTAAAAACTTAAACACCATCGATAACACAGTATTGGGACCGCACCATTTGTATAGCGTCGTATAGCGCCAAGGAGAAGTGTCCATGCTCTGTCTAAACAGTATTATACTGACGTATAAATTTCAGTGGTAGTGAAGAGAATGCTACCGGGACGAGCTTCTGAACACGTCTTACTGCGCAAAGTAGTCAGGCAGAAGTTCGGCACTACTTTCTATTTCGGTTTCTCGGAGTGAAAATTGGACGAGCCTATCTTGCTACGTGCCATGGTTTTGTATTTGCCAAGACGATACAAGAGCCAAACGAGAAAATAAAATGAACGTTTAACACTCAATGGTGTACTTTAAGTGTTATTTAAGGATGAGTGCTGCTGTAAATAAGGTTTTTCGTTTATTGCTTGCCAGGGGGGTCTAGCGAATCAGGCTGTGGAATTATTTTCAGGAGCGCTGTCACGCATGGTCTTTGCCTCCATAGCTTTCCCTTCGTCACCACAGAAAGTTGTTCACGAATGCAATACGATACTGTTGGCACTCTTTGGCCTTCGATGCCCTTGTGCCCAATAACATCTAATGATCAGCATGATGCGATACCGTAAGGTTTCACATTCAAAGTAAACGAACAGAAAGCGAGCAGTTGTTTGGCCCCTTTGGTTCTGCTCGACGTAAATCCAGCATGCCAAATTGGTAGGCTGTAGAACACTTCAAAAGTGAAATAGGTGATGGTAGTAACTCGGTTCCATCTACCATATCTGCCGAGATGTTGGAAAACGCAGGCTCGGGAGTACTCTGCGCTGAAAAGGTAGAACATTTAAAGGACAGCAAGAGTGGAGCAATCAAAGCTAAGTGTATGGTCTGCTCAGAAAGTGTGAATTCTCATAAACAGACTTGTCTCGGCCTTTTTCACAGTTTAATGTAAATGAGGTGCAAGTTATGACCGCCGAGAAAGTTTGATTCTCCCATGTCGCATGGCTGTAAAATTCGTTCAGCCTTTCCTAACTGGAAGTTCCAGCGGGCCCTCAGGAAATTTAGGTATATCAAGAGAAACTGATTTGCATACTAGCGGTGACTTAAACCACGCTTACTATGTTTGCCTCAATGTCATCGGACCTGACACACAGATGTGGCGCGCCAGCTGGCGAGCTGCCTCGAAGTTTGTCAAAAGTAATCTGAACGCTGGTACGTGTGGCGCCTCTGGAGGCAGTAAGAGATGGTTCCGGAATCATTGTGTCTATGACGTATTTCCAGCTCCGCAATTGCTTCCGGCGCATGCAGTCAGCAAAAGCACGACATTCGAGATTAGCTTCTGTTACCCAGTGAGAGAGTCGTCGCTGCGGCATGAACTTGGACCGACCTATTTGGTGCAGCGTATCTGAGCAAGCGTTTGAGTGCGCAAACATGTTTCTCTGCGTCACCGCGGTCTGTCTTCCAGCGTGGGCGCGTAGTTCTTTCACGTGTGTAGTGTTAACCCTTCCAGCGAAAGCTCTCTTCTGTAAGTATATACTATTTATTTATCGTAAACTGCGAGCTTACAGGAGCACCTCCCAAAAGCTCTACAGGGGCAGCGGCAACTCATGTGCTGTGTGCCCATGCGCAGCAGTGAAGACAGGGCGCACTCTTCCAGCCCCGATGGAAAGATGTGTACCATAGCGAAGCCCATAGCGACGATGGCGACCACGCCCACAGCCAGCACGGGCGGCGTCTGCGTCCCCACAACGACCAGCTTGGCGATTGTGATGAATCCGTTCTGCAGGCTCTGCTTGGCGGATAGAAACAGTCGGGAGTCCATGGCGTCCAGATCAAAGGAGAAGCGGGCCAGGATGCGGCCCCGAGGCGTCGAGTCGAAGAAGCACATTGGACTGGCCAGCAGGTGCTCCAGCATGGAATGGTGTAACAGGCGCGATAGCCGCTGGGAGCTCGCCGCCAGGAGGAACCCGCCGGCCGTTCGGAACAGCACTGGACACACCGTAGGGGGAAGTTGTTGTACACGGCGAGCGATGTTGAAACGTGCACGGAACCGTTGCATAATTTGCAGAACGACACGGGACACAGAACATACATGAGACAACACACAGCGTTAACTTCCCAACAACAGATTTCTTTCCTGTCTTCACAGCAGTACTTATAACATCCAAAAGGTCACATGACACCTGCGTATTGCGAGGTAAGAACAAACGAAACCGCAAGAAAGCCACAAGCATACAATTTTGAGGACGCATTGATTACTAGAATTAATTCGTTGTAATCAAACTAACGAAACAACTTCTGAATACCCAGTTGCACCAAGAGAGAAACTGTGTATACCGTGTGTAACTTGAGCCAAACTTTAAACGTGTGAGAATGCTACGTAGCTGCACAGAATTAAGGTAATGTTGCTTGACGTCGGTCGCTTGGAGGTACTCAGATTATTGCTTGCATTCCACCTAAATACATAATTATTATTAAGTATTTAATGAACTTATTAAATGTTATAATTAGACTAAAAGTGTCAATGAGAAAATTGTTGAGCAAGATGAAAAAAAGCCGAAAGCTTGCACTAGGCCGCGCAAAGCTCATGACACAGTGAAGCTGGCCGATTGATATCGAGCGGCTAGCCTCCAACGCGTTCGGCGTCGGCAAGCAGCAGCGTTCTTGGCACTGTACCAACCTTGGTTAGCCTGCCTGCGTTTGTGGCATGCCCAGAACGCTGTCGCTTGACGACGGCGAACGCGTTGGCGACATTTCGCGTGACTAGCGCTGGACGCATCGGCGCCTACGAGCGACAGGAGGCGAACCGCTCGATATCAATCTGCCAGCTTCGCTGTGCCCTGAGCTTTGTGCGACCTAGTGCAAGCTTTCGCCTTTTTATTGCGATAGCAATTATATGGACGCTCAAAAGCAGATTTCTGCCTTCGGCGTCGCCGTCGCCGTCGCCGTGAGGTTCCGTATGACGTCATTTGGAGAAGAAAAGTTGTCGCAGTTTCACCCGAAAGGCGAAGCATCAATTGCGATAGCAACTTAGTAGAGAGCTATACGGAGTAAGGATAGTTTTATCCGCTGTACAAACTTGGACATGCAGCAGCACCGGCAACACACAGCACTGTTGTCGACGCCGTCGGCGTTTTGCCCGCGTTCGCACAAAATGCGTGCGGCGTTGGTGACTGTTGCCGGAGCCTCTGATATAAATAGGCACTTGGTGCCGCAGCTAAACGTTGCCTCCCTTCCCTGCCCCCCCCCCCCCCCCGTGCGTCAGAAGAAGGTGCGTTTGCTCTACATACATGGTGATTGTAAAGGAGGAAAGAGACGCCTACTTCTGCAGCCCTTAAGGGAGCATGGCACAGAACGCGCGTTTGTTCTCCGCCGTGCGTTCACTCCCCGTGAAAGCGCGCGTCCCTCGCGCCTTTTCACTCGCACATACAGCGTTCGGCGGCGCGCGGCGACGATTTCATCTTCATTGACGTCATACGGAACCTCACGGCGACGGCGACGGCGACGGCGACGCCGACGGCAGAAATCTGCTTTGGACCATATAATTGCTATCGCAATAAAATCGTCGCCGATAAGTGGTTCTTGAGGGAAAGGGAAAGGTTGGCGCTATCTTCTGCAGCCCTTGAGGGAGCACGGCTCAGCGCAATCGAACGCTGTATGTGCGAGTGAAAGGGCGCGAGGGGCGCGTCTTTCACGGGGAGTGAACGCACGGCGGAGAACAAACGCGCCTTCGGCGCCGTGCTCGCTTAAGGGCTGCAGAAATAGGCGTCTCTGTTCTCCTTTACAATCACCATGTATGTCGAGCAAACGCACCTTCTTCCGACGCGCGAGAGGCCGTGGGGGGAGGGGGAGGGAAGGGAGGCGACGTTTAGGTGCGGCACGCAGTGCCTATTTATATCAGAGGCTCCGGCAACAGTCACCAACGCCGCACGCATTTTGAGCGAACGCGGGCAAAACGCCGATGGCGTCGACAACAGTTCTGCGTGTTGCCGATGCTGCTGCATGTCCAAGTTTATACAGCTGATAAAGCTAATATCATTAATCCGTATAGCTCTCTACAAGTTTGCTATCGCAATTGATGCTTCGCCTTTCAGGTAAAACTGCGACAACTTTTTTTCTCCTGGCTCAGCCCGCCACAGAGAAAAGACAGGCGAGAAGGAGACTTCGTGCATGCGCACGCGGTCTCCTCGCCTCTAAGACGGTAACCCTTCTTTGGGTTACCATGGTTACGGCGCGGCAGTTTCTTGCCAAGCACCACAAATTACGGCTGGCTTATGGTGTATTCGGATGGTCGTTTTCGAGCGCTCTAGAGGGCTCTGAAAAGTGGCCACGCGTTCGGGTGGTAGAAGTCGAGCGCTCGGACTACGTTCGGATGGTTCTTTCAGAGCGCCAGCCTCTGACTCAGAGCGCTCCCAACCGCTCTGACTTGCTAGAGAGAACGTTGGCGCGATCTGGCCGAGAGCAGTGTCACGTGATACTAACCGCCGCGGTTTGACGCGGTTGCCGACAGGTGACAGCGCCGGCGCACATTTTCGCCGTCGGGAGTTTCGGAGCGTCGTGCGGGTTTGTTGCGTTGTGTTCGTGGTGTTTTCGTGTGTCGCTCCCGTCAATTTATATCCAGGAAAGCATAATTGCACCATGTCGAAACGAAGGCGGCTACGAAAGGCGCAAGAATCATCAGTGATGCTTTTAGAGCACCTCGCAACCGAGGGCCTTGAAGCTAGCAGCTCCGACGACGACGACGACGACCGCCACATTTATGCAAACAAGTTCGCCGAGTTGTTCGCCGATCATCTTGAAGTGCCGAAGGTCAAAGGCTATGTTCAGAAGGTAGTCAGTGATTATTCCGACAAACAGGTAACATTAAGTTCGGCCGCAAGGCAAAGTGAACTCACCTAATGTTCTTCTACAGTTTCGCAGCAACTTCCGCCTCCCGCGATCAGCCTGTAACCAGCTGGTCAAACAGTTCGAAGCGTCGGAATGTTTTCCGTCTGACAGGAACCATGGCGGTGTGCCCGTCAAATCGGCAGAGGAGCACATTCTCTCATTTCTCTGGTGAATGAACCGCATTTCTGATTTGTATGTTGAGATGAAGATCCAGTGTAGTACAAGCAGCAATATAATCAGCAAGCTTCTCTGAACTTTTTGTTTGGAGTAGGATCATCACTGTCTCCATTCATCGTGAAAAAAGTAGTTAATATAAAAAAAGACAGAAGAAGCTCTTCGCTTTCCAGTAGATGTTCAACAAGGCGGCTAACAAGCATGTCGAGCCTGGTGCCTATTAAGCATATGGCGATCCTTATTCTAATTTGCTGTTTTAATCAGTTTGAGCAGACGCTGCTTTACCTTATTGATAACAATGCAAACACGTGCTGTTTTATGTTCTGTTGATGCACGTAATGGCATACAGAAATACTCGTCATACCCCAAACGACAACACAGCACAAATCGAGTAGCAATGGGCTGGTTCCAGACCCATGTAATGCACACTCGAACACAGAGGCATGTAAAGATCATGCGATTTGTGCTTGCAGTTTTAAATTGTCTTATTTTAGTTGTTCAATAATGGGACCAAATCTTGGTTTACCTGCACTATATATCATCATCAGCCTATATTTATGTCCACTGCAGGACCAAGGCCTCTCCCTGCGATCTCCAATTACCCCTGTCTTGCGCTAGCTGATTCCAACTTGCGCCTGCGAATTTACTAACTTCATATATAGGCGCCCGCTGTGGTCTCAATAGAGGCCAAATAAGTCAGCTGTGGAGTTTGCACACACATGGAGTAGCTCCTGTTTGTTACCACATGTAGAACTATATTAGATGCAGGGCACTTCTTTCTGCAAGTAGCTGCTCTCCGTACTTTCATGTAAATTAAGCATGACAATCTTTCCATGTAATGGTCAAGCATAACAACTCATATGAAAATATTTTCTAGGTATGCTGTCAACAAGGCCTCAATGAGGGAGGTTGCTGTGCTTTTCAACATGGCAGAGTCTACGCAGTTTGCTGTGATTGATAGGGTGCTCGGCTTTCTTTGTGCCATTGCCCCAGACGTCATATACTTTGGAATGGACAAAGAGGCATTAGCCAGGGAATTCGAGAATGTGAGCTGTTATTTTGCCTTCTTATATTTTTTATCTGCATTTCAACATGAAGTATGTTAAGGGAAAACAATCAAATATGCATGAAGAAGCACGCCTTTCGAAATAATACAGAACTCCTTTTTTTGGTGACAAGTTGTAAACAGCAATAATAATAAAAGGGACTGTACACCAACTTGTGCAAAATGACCAATGCACGAGATATAATTGCAAAATGACATGGCTTCAATGATAAGCACTAATTCTCACTTCTAATTAGTGCATTACCATTAGATTGACAGCGGGAACTAATGTGCTGTTGTAAAACATTTTTCTAGCCTTTATTATGTATGTTCTTTATGGTTTATTCTGACTTCGCAATGACCTTTTCTTTTTGCAGCTTGCAGGGTTTCCGAATGTAATAGGGTGTATCGATGGCACCTATATTCCCATGCGCTGCCCAGTGAACAAGACAAGGTCTACCTATATAAACAGGCATGACCAGGTGTCATTAACAATGCAGGGCATCTGCAACTCCAAAGGCAGGTTCCAAGACGTCTTTACTGGCCCACCAAGCAAGGTTCATGATGGTCGTGTGCTGAAACTATCAACTGTTCAGCAAGATTTGCCCACACTTTGCCAGGTGAACATGTATCACATCCTTGGAGATGCCGCCTACCCAATTAGCGAACACCTTCTTACGCCGTTTAAGAATTATGGCAACATGATGCAAGCAAAGAGCAAGTACAATACTTGCCATGCATCTACAAGGGTAGTCATTGAAAATGCATTCGCCTTATTAAAGCAGAGGTTTCGTCAGCTTCGCTACATCGAATTCACCACAGTTGACAAAATAACACAGTTCATTGTAGGATGCTGCGTGCTCCACAACATATGCCTCGACAATGGCGACATAGATGTGGAGGATCTGTTGACCGACGAAGAGAGGGAAGAAAGAAGCCAGGATACACTGCTGCGCATCAGACAGGACCGCGCAGAGTTGGCTGCTAACAGGCAGCCACAGACTGACCGTGAAAATGTGCTTCGCCGTCTGGGTGAATTGAAAAGAAATGCTTTGGTGGGGCAGCTGTAGGTAACGAGGGAGAAAATAAAGGAATTGTTGGTCATTTATCTTGAACCAGAAAGAATGTTAGTGCTTTACTCGGTTTACTAATCCTGAAACATTTTTTCTCTTTTCTGAAGTGTGCAAGTTTCACACAAATTGATGTCATAGCAAAGACAAATTTTATTGCACATGACATACAGAGGCATGAACTTGTATATGCCACGCTTCACATGTTGTCTTCTTTTGCTGCAAGGTCTTTCAATGCAGCGATGTGCTCCCTGTGGAGTTTGAGCAGCTCTTGGTGCCTTTCCTCTCGTCTTTTCTCTCTCTCTTCCCTTTTTGCTTCTCGCTCTTCATTTATTTTTTGCATGTGCTCAAAGAAATACTTCATGTGCATCATTCGACCTGCATTAGGACGGCCTGCCTTGTGTGTTCCATTTCTTTTTGGTGCAGAGTCGGTAACTACGCTTGAAGGGGCGTCGAAAAATTCGGAGTTGCCTGACAGGTCAGCACAGTCAGCTCCTATAGGAATGTTGGCAGCACCTGTAAGAATGTTGGCGGGATCCTTGGCACCTTGAGCAGATTGAGATGTCTTGTATGTCACGGAGTGCACACCACGAAGAACTTCGGGCTGTATGCTGTCATCTGCTGCCCTTATTGCCGCAAATTCTTCTTCATACGACACCTGGCAGCGGGAATGGCCTGATGTTTTGTTATTAGTGTCTTCATCTTTCTTTCGCTTTGCAATTGTCTTGAATCGTGACTCGCACTGTGTCGGAGTCCTGTAAATATTCAGGATCTGAAGAATTTCCTTAGAAATATACTCGTACATAGCACGCTTGCAGCGGAATTTTTTCATGGGGCCTACTTTGGTTGAGTAGTGTGCATAAAGGTTTAATAACAGCCTTGTCTCGCCTTCTCCCCATGGTCCTGTTTACAGGAGAAAAAGAAAAGCCGGGTTATAACATTAGTAATATTTTTGCAAATGCTCGAATATTTTTATGTACTAGCAAAGCAAGTGAGGGGAGTAAATGGACATGCAAGCATTTTAATAATTGTCGCTGCAGGAGAACAGTAAGCAAAACCTTGTGACATTAGGGTCACAAGGCCTGGCTGTTTGAATTCAGCCTACAACAATGAGAAAGAAAAAGCGTTGCAACGTCATTACACCTACCGGAAGACGGGCTGTTCTCGCTGGCAGCAGTGGTGGCTTCCCCAAGCAAGACTGGGCTTGGTGCGTTACCTGTGATAAAAGATAGTTGAATGACACGGTATTAATAATTATTAGGAGTCACGAGCATCTGATGTAAACGCGTGTTCCTACACAAGACGCGTTCTACGAAGCGCATACACTCGGCGGAAAATGAATTATAAGCTGCTCAATTACGCAGACGAAGTTCAATTCCAACTGTCGCAGTTTTCTTTCCGTGCTGGTGGTGTAGCAGTGGCGATACATGCGAAAACGCCAGTGTCACTCATGGCATTCATTACTGAAGAAGGCTTAATCGGCGAAACACACTAGCAGACGACTTCGAATGAAATGTAAGCAGTGCTGAAAACCAGCGCACGCGCCTTACAGGAGCAGCAGATAACACACACAGCGGGTGTTACGCCTACTGCTAGTACATGAAGCTTCCGAGCTAAAGCTGTTAGTGTACCCTAATATTATAAACTGGAATTCACGTTAGCGAGATATACAGGCGCCTAAAAAGCAAGGTGCCGGTACAAAGTTTCACTAGCGGCGCGCTCCTTGTACAACACGCGCGAAGGGGCTGCAGCACAGTTCCAAACACTTGACGAACAAAAAACTTCTTTCGAAAGCTTCCGCTCAACTTACCGTCATGCATGGTGAGGAAGAGTGACTGCGCTGGGCTGAGAGAGCCGTCGCTGCGGTCAAGCACATCTGAACTGGACGACGCCATTTGTCACTGTCGCACAAGAATGTTTACACGGCGGCTTCCCGCGCTGCCTGCGCAGTGGCGCCACCGGCGCGCTGCTCCGAGATCGCTCATGCATTCGGTTGGTACACTGCGTCTCCCGCTCAGATTGCGGGCTCGCTCGCATCTGCAGACTCTGAGCCAGAGGACCAGAGCGGCCAACCGAATACGCCATTAAACAGCGTCGCTGTTAAACTTCCGATACGTCTTTCTATCGCTCATACGTACTATTAAAAGTGTTTTCCAATCGTGAAAGAAGCCCACGAATCCACGCCAAATTGACGCGCTAGTGGCCGCCGAGGCACTTTGCGTGTATTCGCGGGCTTCTTTCACGCTCGGAAAAGCTTTCATGTCTAGCACGTATTGAGCAACAGAAAACTGTATCGGGAGATTTTCATGTTGCTCTGCAATTTTGTCGTTGACACTTTTCTCCTAATTGTAATATTTGAAAAGTGCATTAATTGATTAGGACTAATTTTGTAATTAGGCGGGACGCAAAACAAGTTATCTGAGTATTTTCAAGCAACAGCAAACAACATTATTATGGTTCTGTCCAGCTACATGGAATTTGCATATTAACGCGATTGCGTGAAGGGCCCCCTGTCGCAGAAAATCCGGCGTCGGCGTGGATGTTGGCGTCCGTGGCGGAGAAAATCATCCCCAACCACCCCGACCGCATGGTCCTCCGCGTGGCGCAAGGTGTTAGCGAAGGAGAAACTAATCCCAAACCACCCCCACCGCGCAGACCCTCCACGTGGCGCAAGGTTCTGGTGAACAAAATTGAATTTATCACAGGAAATACGCCAGAAAAATGGTAAAGTACGACTTACCCACAACCTAGAGACATGGTGGCGTCGGATTGTAATTTGAATGTACGAGAAAACATAATTCTGTTACGAGGAAACTGAAACACAAACCCCTTTTCCAGCATTTCTACCATACCAACAACGGCGCGCTCGGGTAGGGTACTTGCGAAAATGCTATCCAGATGGCGCTCGCATCCTCGGCAGGTCAAATGGGGACTTCGCCTGCCTAATGCGTTTCGGACACGCGTGCGCGTTGGGGCAATATCAAACAATTATAAAATAATAAGAAAAGGTGTTAGGGCCTTCACGTTTTAATATAACACGATTATATTGCCCCTGAGATACATGGCATTTAGCAGTTTTAGATGGGGGAATACCCCGGTCTGTATTTTTTGCCAATCGGCGGCCTCTTTCCCGCTAAGTTGTGGGTGAGGCGGCGGGTATTTTCTGCACTATTTCACCGTGACCTTGGTGAGGTTGCATACCTACACTAATACATGTAACCTGGGAGTGTACTAAGCACCCTCATAGGCCAACTAATAATATCTCAATGGAGCAGTGGGAGGCAGAGCTCGCCCGTTCCGACTTGGCAGGACAAAAGTCCTTAATTAGGCGGCAGAGGCCAGTGGGGCCCTGGACTGAGGGGCTCCGACCACCACTGTACTTAAAATATTTTCAAGCCAAATAAAGTTTATATATATATATATATATATATATATATATATTATATATATATATATATATATATATTATATATAGCCCCTGAAAAAACGTCTTCCCAGCAATGCATTTCTGTTTCAATGTGAAGCTGACTTTAAGGGGATCGGTGTAAGCTTGGTCTTTGTAAGCTGGCTTTCCCACGTTCTGGGTTGCAGTGAAGTCCACTGAAAGAAAAATGCAATGCGAACGGGGTCCGATAACGCTATCGCTTTCCACTCTTAACGACGAAGGTTAAGCGTCCTCCCATTTTTGTTTTAGTTTCGCTCAGGTTACGGGGACATCCAATATTCGGCCGAAAATGTACAGTAATGAATTGTACACCGCGATGAAACTTTATAGGCTTGGCCAACGTACCTTTAAAAATGGTATGGTAGAGATCTTCAACGTTATAATTCATTTTCAAGATCATTGACATGTTTTCTGTAGATTGTCAGTTGTTTAAATGGGTTGAACAGGTGTGTGAAGAAAAATGGGTTTCAAAAAGAAGTGGGTTGAAGATGATACTAACACCTTGCTTGGAAACTTAGTCGTCGGCATGCAGCGATGTATATGCCTGCCGGGTGGTTTCCTTTATATTCGACGGCAAAAAGAAGCCACGTGCGGAGAAAGAAAGTTCGGTTACCCCAAACGTGATGGCTTTAAACCACTTTTCTCGGTACATGCAGAAAGCAGCAGTGGTACGCTAAGTAATGCACGTTCAAGGCGCCCTCTAGCACTATATGGAAAAGTATTTGCATCAGTGCATTCTCTCTTCTGTCGTCAATGTCGGAGCGAAAGGCGTGTTGCAGGAAAACACTCTTAAATGACCTCGGTATTTCCCACGAGTCATGACAAGCTACCGCGACCAAGCACATGTGAACGTTCTCTGCTTGTCGCTGATGACACAGATCGAGCCATATCTTTTATTTTAGAAATATAAAAGAAACTATTGGTGCATTTAGGGTGCGCCAGCTATACTTCTAGTCGCCTGAACGAAACAAAAATCAACGAGAAAAACCCTAGAACAAGTAAAATTCTGCAGATAAGTGGACTGAAATGGGAGCAGTATGAAGTTCGACGGTTTGAAATTGCACAAGCATATGTGAATAACCATACCATGTTGTTCTACGAACCTAGACGTCGAGAAGTTATTCCCGAGGGACAAACGAAAAATGACGTCTGACGAATTACCCTAAACAAGGCCCTGCAGTTGTTAATTGAAGAATAAAGAATGCTAATCCGAAAACCTTCGGTTCCGGTAGACGGCCGATAAATGGGCAATTTCATCAAAGTATAATAAGAGTGGCGTGGTTAGGTGAGTGGTAAACATGAACGAGAGTAAAGGTTGATGTACTAGCGTAACTGCGGAGAAACACACTAATTTAATGATAGCCAATGAGTAAGCGTATAGAAAAAAGTCTTGTTAGTTCCTGCTTATTGCATGTTCAAGACACTGGAACTAGTTCGTACAATCCGATTCAACCTCGAGAGCTTACAGTTACAATGTCTCAATCTCGACCTGTGCATTCTGAGTGAATGAATAGTTTTCTTACTGCCTCCGCTAATATACATCCGCCCATTACTTAAAGCATTTTTGCCACTCTTTGTGAAAGCTCATATGCTCACTCACCTGCACGACACAAGCATCATTTGTCTCACTAAAGAGTTGTTAATCCAAATAGCACAGCATCTGAATAGCGAACACACAATAGCGCAGAAGTGAACTTAATTAACAGGTACTGACGGCCTAGTTGCTGATCCATGATACTGATTCATGATTTTGGCCATGATTCAGCGCCTTTTTATGTCCTCATCATTCATGTTAGTGTGAACGTCTTTTTTGTCCAAGTGCGCTGCTTCACCAAAATTGCAGAAGTGTACTGATGTACCGGGAGACTTACCCATAAACAGCACTGCTGTTCCGACATCTTCTGAACACTTTGATCGGCATAGCGAGCCTGAAACGTTTGTGCTGCACGATTCTTCGCGCCAGAACAAAAATGTCATGAAGGCCGTCGTGGTCATTATGTTTCTACCGCCAAGCATGTGACACATGATGCCAGCAGATATGTTAGTCCAACACACTAGCGCAAGTAGTTTCGAGAAACACATCCTCACTATACGATCGGCACTATCGCTTCTGCTCACGGTTACGTTTTCCAGATATTCCGTTTTACTTCTACGTTAGTATACGTGGGCGCAATGCTAAAGCTGCACAGAATGAAAGAAGACAGAATCAAAGAATCAAAGAAGTGTGTGCCACCGCCACCACACGGCCCGTGAAAGTTACCGTCAGAAAGCGAGATGGCGACCAAGCCTCCGACCCAGCTGGCTGAGGAGTCAGCTCCTGCAACCATGGCGTCAGTCCACCGCTTCACGTACAGCTGCTGCCAGGCCACGGCTCCAGCACTCGCCACGAAGCACAGTAGCGCCAGGGGTCCGCACACGCCGCACAACCGGCCCAGGGCGCTCGCCACTTCCAATGAAGTCTACGCAACCAAAAGTCGTTACACCAAGTTTATCTTTTTCGCAAGAACTACTACACGGCCCTAGTCTCTGTGCTTAGCCGTGGTGCCTGCAATGGTGCTGGCGCACAGGTGGTGCTTGCGGATAATGACCAGAAAAAAAAGCAGAAGAACGCTGACCGGTGTCCTACAATAAAAATAAATTCTAAGCTCACGGGGGATACTTTCATCGGCTACACGTGCACGTCATTCTGCAGTGATGAAACATAGGCAAGTAAGCTGATTTATTTACGAATCTCTGATGGCAAAACATTCCGCGGCTATAGAAGAAACGTTGTAGCAATGCGGTGAAATTCACGCTGAGAAAGCAGCTTGACCTACTCCTGTGCTGCCGAGACTTACGGATGTCGCGCCTCCTGGAGGAGCTCTTAGTGAGGAGAGCTCCGTCGCCACACCCCGCGGCTCTACATTTCACGGAGCAAACGGGACACGTGGCGGGCTGAGTTTACAGCTGGATATGCGCCCGAATACGTGACGCCGGGGGCGAGAATATAGAGAATTAGTATTTGCGTGATTGTTCTTCATTGTTCGGGCTGTTTTCATATGCAGAGGCACAACGTAAAGTCGTTACACCAAGTTTATCTTTTTCGCAATAACTATTACACGGCCCCAGTATCTGTGGTGACGCGTGGTGTCTGCAATGGTGCTGGTGCCCAGGTGGTGCTTGCCGACTTTGTTCCGATGCTTACTTGACCTTTTTAAAAACGCCAAGCATTAAAGCTTAGTACGCCTTTAATTTTAGATCAGCAGATGTCATTCTCATCTTTCTGGGGCAATTCTTCCCGATCCCACAAGATTCTCTCTTGCTGTCGAGTTCATGCCTCCGTGCATTTACGCTGAGCTCTTTTTGTGAGGACGCTAAAATATAATAATACTTCTTGTGGTTTCAAAAAAGCGTACAGCTATTGTTGCGTAGTTATATTACCTTCCTTGCTATATAATTCTCCTTCTAGACATCCGCGCTCTTATTCGATCGTATGTGAAAATATTACAGCTCGAAGCGCCTAAAGGCGAAATTATTTTGCTGCTGTATTTTGTCTTGCGTAGGGAACTGCGACGGTACATTTCAACATTTTAGTGGGTTCTTTTGCAGGCGTGGATTCTTTCTTTCAAGTTCAGGTTGGACACTCTTATTAACAACATTGCGGACTTCTAGAGCTTAAAGCGGCACACAAGCTAAACGAATTCTAGATGTAAATTTAGTGTGGAGACCACGTCGATTTGAAACAATCAAAACGCGTGGTGACTTTTTTTTCAGCATTGTCGCCACTGCACACAATTTGCGATTTGTCGCACCCAATTTATGCATCCTACCTTTGACGATGTTATGGTTTCCTCTACTGTGACCCTTCCTTTCGCCTCATCCTGGTCCGAAGTGTCCTTGTCGTCGCTGTATTGAGAACATGAGC
Organism: Dermacentor silvarum; assembly: GCF_013339745.2. Classification (NCBI taxonomy): domain Eukaryota; kingdom Metazoa; phylum Arthropoda; class Arachnida; order Ixodida; family Ixodidae; genus Dermacentor; species Dermacentor silvarum. The sequence goes on along the minus strand of NC_051163.1, from coordinate 147,015,063 downwards.
GACAAACCATTGTAAGCAAAGCACCCGTGTTTAGCCGGTTTACTTTTTGCTTTACGTACAACATTCTCTTGTAAGAAACGTCTGACGAAAGGGTGTAACAAAGGGCTACCTGGGCCGGACCTCGGTGCCAATTAACACCGTCACGTGGCTACCTCGCTTGGTTTTTGTTTTCGGTTTGCTTTTGTGACTCATTCCTCCTCTTTGGTTTGAGTTATCGCAATGATTTTAGTGTTACAACCTCAGTATTATGCTTAGCAGAAGCCAGGCAGGCAAATAACAATCACTGGACCCTCGTTGTTTTTTAGGGGGTCAGAATCACTCTGACGACACTGCTCGAGCAGCGTTGCAGTATCTGTGGCAGTTGGTTAAAAATGAAATACATCTGCCAATATTTTTTTACTTTGCAAGATTTGCCCTCAGGCATAAATCCGGATATATGGATGATACTACTGAAATATAATTTGGTCGAAAATAATTTCTATACTGTACCGGCCAGGTATTAATTGTTTGTATGAAACACGAAACGCGCTCTTGTTACCACGTTGCTGGGTACTTATGTTCATAAAACAAAAAAAGTCGATAATAAGTGCCGATATTAGAATGAACATGTGCTAGTGCTGCTTGCGAAAAAATGATTTACAGATTTTTAGAACGACAGAAAGTTGAACTAGTGGGTAGGGATTCATCGGTAAAGAAGGTAAGGCGTGAAGACACGGACACAAGAGGAGAGAACCAGACAACACAAACGCTGTGTTGTGACGTTTGGTTGTTATCTCTTGTGCCCGTGTCTGCGCGCCTTACCTTTTTTTCATGATTTATCGATATGGTTAGTATTTCACGATTGCTACGAGAGTTGAAAAACAATACGTTGCCCCTACAATATATGAGGGAAAGATATAGAATGCTTCTTGGATTAAAGGGCTTCGCCTTACGAATCTTTTCGAGTAAAGCATTTTAAAATTTGCCTGTAATCATGTAATTTTGGGCAGTAAATGTTGCTGCTGCCACGCCTCCACCGCCTTTCTCTTTTTTTACAGTTCGTACTGTTTCAAAATATGTGCGCCGCGCCCAGGCGCAGCTCTGTCAACGAGCCGAGTTGGTGTATCGGCATGACCACAATGTCATGACCATCATCATGTATTTACTTTATCATAATACCTGATGCTCTGGTCCTCAGCGAAAAACTGAATATGTGGCTTAACAGTGACTATGAACACTTGACAATTGCAAACGCGAACACGATGTACTTAGTGCAAAGTAACGAGATGCTTTGCGCATTCAACCTGTAAGTAGGTCCACGTTTACATAGAGGTACATTCGTCTTTGGAAAAGATACGGAGCAGTTTTTACAAGCATTTTTTTATAAACATACAAGCACTTTTTAGGTAGAAATCACAATCCGACTTGAAAATTACATAAACAAGAAAACACACGAGCATGGTGCCGAAGTAAATATCAACTGCTTGCCAATACAACCTCTATACTCTATACAAACAATACAATAAAAGAAAAACATCCAATCTGAGAGTAACCCGCTCCTCTGAGTGTTTAATAGGTAGGGGGCCTAAAAGGTCTTGTTGTACAACGTTCCTTCTGCCGCGCTGTCACTCTCTGAGGACACGTGATATGCATGCTATCTTTCTAGACTTCCAGATGTCGCCACCACGCCATCAGTGACGAAATTTTCCTCTCTTGCATTTGCTGGAACTATTGTTTATTCGTAAAGAAATAAATAGGTCAGTCGGGTCACCATCGTGCTTACTTTTACACAAATGTAAGAAATGAATTATGCAGGTGTAGGGCACTATTTGGAATCTGTGTGAAGCCAAGCGTTCGCGAAGCGGTTAATGATATTCTATAAATTTTCCCCTTTCATTGTTGCGTCACTGGCGTAAATGAAACTGGCGCTCTTGCGCATGCGTGTTACGCAATGTGACAACTCTTATATTGGCTCGCATGTGGCAGACCATATCCTATGTCTTAAGTGGCCAGTGCTATGCATTTTTTGCATTCATATGCGGCTTTCGGTGCGGCCCGCGACTACGACAAAGTAGTCCCTTAGGACAAAATAAAGTTTCTTGTTTGTCTATCTGTCTGTCTGTCTGTCGGTACGTGATGAATGGGAATGCCGACGTTGAGCACCGGAATTAGTCCGAGGACACGTTCGCCACAATTACATTGACGAAACTTGAAGTCGCAAGTTCGGTCTACGACCAGCAGTATGCTGTTTTCGGCACTGTCTTCGTAAACGTGAAGGGCACACTTTGGCCCTTCACTGCAAATGCCTCACGAGATATTTTTTTATTCGCCATTCTCATGCTTGTTGAGTGTTGAGTATGAGCCCTTACAGCAGTCTCCACGGAACTCTTTGAACCTTGTCGAAGTCCTCCGTGGGTCAATAGATGGGCAGTTTGCGAAAGACTGGGCTACACTACCTTACGCCGCTGGCTGTCGTCTGCCTGGCGTTGGCCTGCCTGGAGTCGGCCACCCGCACCGTGCGTGGTGTGTCCTTGTGCTGCAGCAGCTCGGAGACCGTGGCGAACACTGACGCGGTGCCGCCGTGCATGAGTACGAGACTGTCCATGTGCTTCAGGAGAGAGCCCTGGTTGCACACTAGAATGCGCGTCTGGAAGAGTCCAAGAGTGCCGCATGTAAGCATGTCTTTTGTGACTAATATTGTGGCACGTGTTTTGGGTCGTGGAACTAGAAAAAGGAATGCCGTTTGGAAAAAAAAACGCAAGAAAGTACATAAATGAAGCATTTGAACTTCATTTTCTCATCTGACATTCAAGCTAGTGCCACGAAATAAACAAACATTGAGTTTTGAAAGAATAGCTTATCATTCTAAACTGATTTAGTGTTTCTCTTTATTAGCTTCACTACACGATTGGCTCAACAATGCAAGTCAGAGCGCATTTAGCAGACACGCACACAGTAGCCACACATAATACATTGCCATGCAGGTGTGAAACGACAGACAGCAAAAAATAATAATACAGACGGAAAAGGGACACTAATGGGAAAAATTATTTGAACTTTATTAGTATATGATCCTATACCAAAAAAAGCCACCTTTACTGTGAGAGGCTTCATGAGCCAGAAAAGACAAAAAAAAAAAAAAAAACAGGTGGTGCCACCGCCTTGAAGTTCCCGCACCAGATCGCCGTGACGTGTTCAATTTTAGGGGCGTCTGCTCGTGGATGGTTAAATTTATAAACTTAAGAAATGACTATATTGTATGGTCAAACAACAAAAGGCTGAAATACACAATTTTTTAGAACTTTTAAGGTAGCCACGGCGGCCGAATTACGAAAAAAAGCCCATTGAAATCTGTCATGTCACACTGAAGTACCGGCGCCGGGTTGGAAGAAATTGATTGGAAGAAATTTTGCAAGAAAAGCGAGAAAGTGGTCTCTTGGACGTAATTTTCCGTCTAGTTATCAACCTACTGCTGCGAAATGGGCAAAATTGAGTTTTCAGAGAATAGCTTACGAGTACAAACATATTTAGTATTTTTCTTTAATGTCCCTAATGACTGTTGGATTGCAGACTATAAACACTTTACAACCTTAAGGCTGCTGGGTTGTTCCATGGCTAACATCCCTACCTTTAGGGCTATAAAAATTTTTCTCGTACATGACAACGTACTCCAAATACACGATCGACGAGAAGAGGAGTACTTGAAAAGCATTTATTCGTTCTGGCCACTAGGGGTGTAGAGAAGTATCTGACACAACAATTTGACAGTGATAGCTAGTGAAGTGTTTATAATGCACTATTCGTGTCGTTTGTCGCAGCTGTGACCATTTTACAAGCTAGAAGGAGTCGGCAAGACTAAAACTGCATTTGTCGCCACTAACCACCATCGATTCGATCTTACCCCCTAATCCTGGGGGTTTTAGCCATCGGAAAACCGAGCACCACTCATACATCCATAAAAGTGTTCAAATGTTTAGCTTGATACATGGTTATAGCGTAGTCTGCCAGCGGCACGTAACTTTCGTAACAGGCCTGTGGCCTCAGTGGGGCTTCCTTAGAAGGTTACTTAGTGAAGAGCAAAGACTTCGTATACAGTATACATAGGTATATATAGGCCGAGTGCACTGTAATATAGTATACACCCTTGAAATGCATAAGGTAGTAAATCGGTCTACAACATACCATATATCACGCAACATACCACACCCGGCCTTACACCCGAACAGGGTCTAAGCGTGTGAGTCATGAATTAATGTACGCACTTATTCACTGTGAAGGGTGTAAATTATCTCACAGTGTTGACTATGCATACATGCATGGTTCCGCACGAACCGTGTTTCGGAGCAGCCCGTTCTTGCCGATGACATGCTTGAAGACCCTGGCGGCCACCGTGGGATCGAGTGCGCTGAGTGGGTCGTCGAGCAGGTAGATGTGCGATCTGCTGTACACGGCACGCGCCAGCGAGATGCGTTGCTTCTGGCCACCGCTCAGTGTCTCGCCCTGATGCGTTGCGCACCACCGACGAGGATGTGAAAGACAGCAGCATGGATTAGTGTAGCAATGATGCCTAAATGACGTGTTTCCCGAGCACACTACCGCAGATAATTAATAAAATGTGTCGCTGGGCTTCTTGGTTCTACTGCTGAAGTGAACTTGCGCTAGAACGTGAATAGAATACAGGCGCATTTGGTCGGCCCCGTGCCCGCGAGCTTTTGCTTCCTAGCATTCCAATTCTGAGTAAGATCGGACCCTACGCTTGGGTGTGAGTTAATAGAAGCTATTTAGACAGAATGAGAAGAGCTGTATCGATGACATGTCTCCGCTGTAGCACAACAATGCACAAATTCTTTTCCAAAGAGTGTTTCGAATTCATTGTTATGCTCCGCAAGAGGACTATGGTGCTCCTTGCCAGTTACACAGGCGTGATGTGCTCACATTCCTTGTTTCCTTGGATGTATTCCATCTGGCCCTGGCAAATTTTATTGGCGAGTTGGCGATTTTCTTGTGTCTACCTTGCTTTGTTCTGTCTGAGGCATGCGCTTGTGAAGCCAGCATGTAGATATTTACATTTGCTGTAATAGCTATTATGATATTGCACGGGTATGATTCGCATGTGCACATGTCAACTTGTGAGCTTTACCAAAGGCGCTCGGTTTGCAGCGCTCACAGCTGACGATGCTCTGACCAGGATGAGCCTCCATTTGTACACCGGCTATTATTACGTGTTTGGGAGGGCTGCCTATCATTTTCATTTTTTACGCTTGTTTTCTCGAGCCATAAGAACGTTCTACATCCATTTTAGGCTTCCATATTTGCACTGTCGTAATACACGTAGCATCTTTATAGGAAGACGCAATGTGAGCGTGAGTCGATCATGACAGAGACCTGATCGCCAAAATAGCCGGTGTTTTCAGTGTTTACTACACCTGAACGTACATCATTCACTTTTTGTGGGCCAGCATTGGCACGCGGCAAGTATTCGTGTATCTGTGCTTGTGCGCTCTGTTTAACACACCGAAGCCGACATAGACATTGATTGCCAACGTTTTTGATAATACACAGAGAGGAAATAACCCTGACAGCTCTCTGGGATGAGCACGCCTCACAATCTGCCCCACTATTATATGTTTCTCACCTTCTCTCCGACCTCGGTCAGGTCACCGGCAGGGAAAGTGTTAAGGTCATTCAGAAGTTCGCAAGCCTTGATCACTCGTGCGTACAGAGCTGGGTCAAACCGTTTCCCGAACGTGATGTTGTCTCTGACGGTCATGTTGTATATCGCCGCCACCTGGGACACGTACGCAATGGACCCCTGCAAATCCGAATGAATGAGAAAAAAAACAAAAGAAAACGGATATGCACGGCTATGTCATCAAAGCAGTAATTCTGCCTCTGGTGGATTTCCAGACACTGTCTTCAAATGCATTATGTAGTAAATTATGATGCCCGTGCTTTCTTATTATTCTGCATTTGCATGTGGACAGTTGAAGGTGACCAATTGTGGATGCGTGACGTGAGGTGTTTGTGGGGATGGAGGCAAAACAGCAGGCGAAAACAACCATGGCTTGGCGACGACAAAGGTTGCTTGACAGTGACAATGATATTGTGACGTCGGCGACAATTACATGACTGCATATATATTGTAGTCTGGCAAAGAAACGTTACAAGCTGTTTCGTTGCGATCGCGGCCGATCCCGAAGGAGATGCGATGTCGGGCACAAGACATCGCACAGTATAAACAAGGTCGTCAACAGGGCAGACGTTGGGCTGCTGTTCTTGCCCCACACAAGCTTCGTAGCCTGTGCCAAAAATCCAACCGGGAGACCGAGTCAAAAAGAAGTTGCGAAAAAAAGCTTAGAAAGCAGTCCGTTAAATGCCGTGACAATGTGGTTTACAAAATCTTCCTTTCATGCGGCCTTTTCTGTGCCGGACGAATAGGGCGCTGTGTGAACGACCGCAGGCGCGAACACTCACATAAGGTCAGCAAGCAGGCAAGAAGTAGCCATTTGTCACTGCATTGTGTTAACCGTGACCGTGAGTCACTTTTTAAAGATTGCACCATAGTATTAAAATACAATGAGGAGCGGGCATGTCTGATATCAGAAATGTTTCACATTTAAAGTAGGGGTGATGAGCGCGCAAGCATGCCTTTCATTTTACTCCTTCTGAAGGTTACATCTATCCTATATGAGAGCGATTACGCTCATATTAGTCAATCGCATGCTCCCTTTCCGTGTTTCCTGTTTTTCTTGCACAGTGGTACATTATATTTATCCTGCTTGAAAGATTGAACATTTGGGTGTTAGTCAGCGCCCTTGTCTGTCCCTTCCTAACATCTTTTTTTGCGTTGTTTCTGCTATAGTCATGAACCAGCCAGTCCAAACGCACATGCTTCTGCAGTAAGCATATGTCTTTGCTAATAGTTTTGCTTTCGCTATGATCATTTGTTCGTGCCGAGCTACTTTCGGCAGCAAGCTTTCAAGACACCCTGGCAGGCCTAACATCCGGTCTGTAGGTGAATCAGTCGTAGGATTACGTTAAAATAATGAAGGTTACTGTCCCTAAATTGTACTTTGGTCTATGAGGGCTACTACGGGTGAGTAGACCATAGGAATATAGGAAGACCACCTGCTGGAAAATAATTTCGCGACGCCGGGCTCAGCAACAGAATGTTGTGTTCACTTATATGTAGCGGTAGTTTTATTAGCGGGATTAAACAGCCGAAATGGAAATTTTCTTAACTTTTGTTTTCCCTGATTATGCTTCTAATAATACTCAACCAACGTTGGAAACTTTATAAAAAATACCCCTGTCAGCAATGGAAATCTCGGCAATGCATTTACTGTGTGCGCCCCGCTACTTCCATTTCCAACAGATCTTCTACTCCCCAAACAGAGGACCGTTTAAGGACTCTTAAACTCTTAAAAAATACAATTTCAGTATTTTTTGCACTGAATCGGATTCAACTGCTGCAATACGGTCATCTTCAACGTCCATTGTACTCTAAGGACATTGAGTAGATTGGGTTTTGCGAGAGACCATTGACATTTCAGAAACTCTTAGGGTGGTCTCGCGCTTTAGAGGTAGTTCCGAAAGTATGGTTTAAAAGCTTGTGTGTTATATTAAGTCTTTGTTGCACTATTCCGTGAATAACATCTAGTAAAATAACGTTTGATAATTACTGTTTGGCTACCCGCCAGCAACAACAGCTGCGCATATAGCCAGACACAAATATGAGCTTGCTCAATGCTTCGTCGTGCGTGGGTGTTGGCGCCCTCGTGTTTCGCGTGCTTTGTGCACCACGATTACGCGACGTTTTCACCTAACCTTGTTTCCCTACAACAACAACAGCAAATACATTGAAGAATTGTGCTGTTCGTTTGAACACTTTAGCTCTGCTTATGCTCAAGCCGAGTTTCGGTTGTAGTCGGTTATATGTGATCGGTTACAGCCGAAACTCATTTTCAGCGTAATATATAATCGACTACAGCCAGAACTACGCTTGAGCATAAGCAGAGCTAACGCCTTTAAACGAACATTGCAAATTATTAAGGTTGCTGACCATTAGAACTATCAAGGCGCATGTTGTTTTAGTGGGGCATGGCCATGGACCACAAACGGAGTAGCCGGCACGACCATTGTTCTTATGTTTAAGGGGACGTGCTAGTCAGTGCGTACCGACGTGTGAAGGGTGCCTCGAGTGCGATGCATGTCACCCAATATGGCGGACAGCAGAGAGGATTTCCCGCTGCCAACGAAGCCTACGATGCCCACCAAGGAGCCGGGCGCTGCTCGGAAGGTGACGTCCATGAGTGAGGGCTCGCTGAGCACCGGAGAGGAGGAGTGGGACGAGTGCTGCGTCCACGAGAAGCTGCACTCAGACAGCATCACTTCCCCTGCGTGCGCAGCGATAAAAGTTGGCAGGTGTTACCCCTCGTGAATTCTATGCACAACCGAGACAGCAAAATTTTCTATATCGTTGCATACTGTAGGTCATTGTCATTATGGTAATTGTTATTATCGTCATCGTATTTACATCCTATTAACCGATGTCAGCTGGTGTGAAGGCACACGAAGCCTACGCCTTAAAATTTCTCTAGAAAATTGGCATATCAAATGACACTAACATCAACCTGTCCTCGATAATTTTAATTACACCGCAATAACACAGCAGTCATCGAAAGAGGACACGTCATTTCTGAACTGCCATATGGCAAATTTCCCATACGACCGCAACAGATTGTTCGTGGGATTGACGGGGCAGAACAAGTTTTGTTGAGTGTATGTCTTGAAGGCTGCCTTGGCCTCGCAGAAAGTGAATCATGGGTCATTCGTACTGCATGTAATGCTTTTTTTTTCGGATGGAATATGTTTCCTTTGTTGTTACACCTGTTTTCGGGTCTTCGGTGTGGTTCGGCATTCACCGTCGTTACAAAGAGGCCTATTCAAAAGGCAAATACCATCGTGCAACCGAGTTCCGGTGCAAGTTCCTCGCCGAGTACCAACTATTAAAATAATTTAAGACGCACGCGATGCCACACCAGATTTTGGGGCGTTTGAAGGTTCAGTTGCTGTGGTAGAGCTTTCGGAAAGGACAGTCCGCCTCTTCGCCCACCTTCCTCCCCCCCGTGGCGGATGTGGGAGATGCCTCCGGCACCGGGAGAGACGAATGCACTTGTGCCACTGGTGACAGTACACGTATGACGAATCGACGCACATGTATAGCCACCCATATTACCGCTACACTTGTGCACGTTAATAGCTCTGTTCTCTACAGAATTATGCAACGAAGCAACCAAACGCTGCCAAGCTATCCTCTCTATGACAAACATACGCCTTTAAGCGCATCATTCATTTAAGAAAGCGAATAGTTTTATGGAAGCTTTCAGCTATTCGCTGACATTTACAATCGTTGTTGGTGGTTCCTACAGAAGTTTCGCTCACGTAGCTCACAGTGAATGCTAGTCAGTTCTTTTTCCTCATCTTAATGTACTTTTCTCCTTCACCCAATCGCTGGAAGATAACAGGTTCAAAAAATTATGGGGCTTTACGTGCCAAAACCACGATCTGATTATGAGGCACGCCGTAGTGAATTGAAAAAAAACCAGTCATAAGACGAAGGACAGAGAAGAGACAGCGGCACACACGACTGACTGGTCGTCGTGTGTGCCACGCCTCGACTGTGTGGACAGTCATCGTGTGTGCCACGTCTCTTCTTTGTCCTTCGTCTTTTGAGTGGTTTTTACTATTCAGTATGTACCAACTGACCCAGACAGCTACTCTACTGCACGCCGTAGTGGGGGACTCCCGTAATTTGAACCACCTGGGGTTCTTTAACGTGCACCTAAATCTAAGTACACAGGCTGTTTTCGCATTTCGCCCTCATCGAATGCGGCCGCCGTGGCCGGGATTCAATCCCGCGAACTCGTGCTCTGCAGCCCAACACCATAGCCACTGAGCAACCACGGAGGATAAGATAACAGGTTCGGTATTCTGGTAAATATCCGTATTTCATTGCCAATTTACGCTTTCTCTCCCAGACTCTTGTTCTGCATGTCTCCCGTAGTACCGGTTACATGCGTTTGCTCACTATTTTCTTAGTGGAAACTTCACCGTGTGGCATAAAACGTGTGAAGCAAGCATATGATATGCTCATATATGGCGTGTTGTGGTCGATGAGGTCCTACAGGGATCCTACACATCCGAAGCTGGAAGTCAGGTGAGTGGCTAGGATGTAGCCCCACTTTTGATGAGCCCAGTCTGGCGCAACTACAAATGAGTTGCGGTAGATCTGCAAGGGCAGATGGCCAGAAGCGACAACTCGTACGAAAGGCAGGCTGACGGTCCGCAGCTCAAAGATAGGTTGCATGTGGCGTCAATGGCGCACCCGCACGGCTCCTTTTTAATGCAAATTTCTCGCGGCTACAGAGACCAGGTGGGAGGTCGGGTGGGAGGCCCACACGAATTTAGTAATACGGCGTTGTCAATCCACAACCCCCCCCCCCCCCCCCTTCCTGTCTCTAAGCGTTCCACTTGTCATTTTCTTAGCTGCCGCTCGTCGTGATTCGGGATTATAGAGAGCTTTAACTTGTCCGCAAACGTATTACCTTTTCCCGAATACTAGGCTACCGGAGAGGTAAACGACAGCAACAGTGCTGCTAGCGTCATCGTGCGGCACAGAGGTGAACTAGAGAGGACACAAATGTATTATATTTCGGTGGCATTCCGTATTCTGCGTAACTATGTAGAACATCTGTATCGACCACGTAGCGACATATTGTTTACCTGCAATATTTTAACCAGTTTACTTTGGCAAGCACATTCACGAAACACAAAACCTCTTTAAACATATTGTACGTCGAAAAAGTGCCACAAGATATCGCTGCCAGTGACGCTGCTGCAGTCAACAGCTACGCTAATCCGGTATTATGCAAAGGGTAATACGTTTACGGACGAGCTAAAGCTTTCTATTGCTCACTGAATTGAAAAATAATGCAGAATTGTTGCGCTACAAAGGCAGATGATGCTGCAGCACACTGTCGTGCCTGTTAGGGCAGGCATTTATTTGCCAGTGACAATCCGAACTTTGTTGGCTTTCCAATAGGTGCGCTGGACGCATATTGAGGGTATGTGTCGAGCTTCCCCGTTGGCTTGTGTCTTTTCTGAAAGTTAGTATTTTTTTAGGTGTCGGGAAAACTCAACGGCGAGAAGGCACGTGTGTATCACCGTTTTCTTTGGTCTTACTATCCTCATTCGCTGCCTTTTGATGGAATCATCCGCTAACAGCCGTCATATCACATGCGACACAGTGATAATTTAGAGTACAGAAAAAAATCAATGTACTGGTCCACTCGAACAAGTCCAATACGTACCTCTTCCTGTTAAAAAGAAACTAAAAAATGGATCCATAGAATTCAGAATGCCATCTCACACCTGACGATTTTTTACTGTTTTTGTAATCCGTTCTTCTTGCCAGAACGGCAGTAAAACATCCCCTTCACTATCAACCTGTTGTTTCGCTACCACTAACACTCTGATTGTGAAACGCTTCGACTTCCCTCACTATACTGTACGGCGATTCTCCTCCTCCATTGTGTGAGGGTACATCCAGATGTAAAAACTGTGCCAAGGCAAGTCCCTACAGCTGCCAAACTGTCAGAACAAAGCTCCGTCGAACGCAATGGTCAATACTCGGTAGCGCAGAAAATCATCCTCATCAGCCTATTTATGTCCACTGGTGGGACATAGGCCTTTCCCAGCCACTACCATTTACCGCTGTCCTGCGCCAGCTCACAGCATCATGCGACTACAAATTTCCTAATTCCATCATGCCCCATAGTGATCTGCCATACTAGGCTGCTCTTCCATGTTCTTGGCAATCTGTTCACCCGCCGTGGTGGCTTGTCGGCTATTATTATAGCTGCTGAGCACGAGGTCACGTGATGTCCCGACAGCGGCTTCATACAAAAGGTAATCCCTTTTGACCAGGTGGTCAAAATGTATCTGGAGGCCCCAACTACATCGGGCCTTCTAATCGCATTGTTGTTCTGGCACGTATAATCCCAGATTTTTTTGGCCAGTCATTCTGTTGCCAAAAAAAAAACGGACAAAAAAGAACCGGACAGAACCGGACGGGACTGACACTCGTGCAAGCTTGCGGTGACAAGTTCGGAATCTATGAAGCAACTAGCCCAACATCATAGTCTGCTCAGAAACATTTTACTACAGCTAACGTTGCACGTTGGGCTTGTTGGTACAACATGATGGAGGTAGAAGGCCGAGCGCCAGACGTGCGTGTTGCCTGTGTTCCTCTTCTTGTGTCATGTTTCCGATGCGCTACGCCTTTTACCTCCATCATTTTACTACAGTGACGCTCAACCACTCCACCCTCGAAAATGACTACACTTACCCTTTAGGATTGCAGGGTCTTTGGAGTCCTGGGGACGTACCTCCTGCTCTTCCTCGGTGCAGAACTTACATATCCGTCTCAGACCGAGTGACACCTGAAAGGACGGTCTTAGTTTACTAACGTCTTCAGTGCAATAAGTGTTCAACTTTTTAGCTCAGAAGACCGTGCCTGAAGTACGACAGTGGGCTTTGGCTTCCTGTAGTTTCTTGTGTGTTGAAAACTATGCTTTTACTGAGGATATACAACGAAACAAGGTGACCCTTTTAATCAGCCAAGTGCAATCTTTATGGCAGATACACATAGATGGTCTATTGGAGGACATAAAACTATACATACGTTCCACTATTTAAAAAGAACGGAGTATGGTGTTCAATGAACACCGTCAAGCATGTGAAGATTCCAACGCTTCAGGGGATGCTGGTGTTTTATATGCGGCAAATTATAAACGCGCCCTATCAGAGACGAATATCAGCTGACCATGCGAGGGCCAACCAGATCGCATCTACGTCTCACTTGGTCGTGTAGCCTGCATGATTGTAACCACCCATTCATTAAGCTCATCACACCACCCCGCATAATCCGCTCATCATCAATATTCTGCACATCTTAACCGGCTAATCTGCTCATGTTTTATTTTAACATCACGCTCATTAAACTAAGCATTAAATTACTGTTATTTTATTGTTAATGATCTACGTCTGATTAACGAAGATCCACTGACGATCTCTTTTGGAAGAACGTGCCTTTGAAATGGACTCGATAAGATCGCTGTTTGCAGCAAAGTTCCCTGCCACCAGGTCACGCGGTAGTACACTACCGCGTAGACTAATGACCCCGTGTACTCTCTTTCATCATGCTTACGCCTGTTGAAACATCACACAATTGCGTTTTCTGTGATTGAAGGGCACTGATGAGAGGGGGTGTGGTGTGCGCACAATACGGCGCGTGTTTGGCTTCATCGCTGTTAGTACTCTTGGCGCAAATGACACCGCTTCTTTCTAAATATTTATCTTGTCTGTACTAAGCTTATGTATAAGTACCTTGTATTTCGACACTAAAGAATATCAGGACATGCCTCCCGTCTTTTGCCTCCAGTGGCTTTCTGGTGCTCTAAACAATCGGTAGGGCAGGACCAAATAACCGCTTCTAACAAGACGTTCAGTGAACACGCTCACATTTCCACGCACACTGGCTCGCACACACACAAATACACACTCACATAAGTCTATACATATGCGCGCGCGCGCTCGCACATACACCACACGCAGACATACACATACACACACAGCTGCGGCACCAAATACGCATTTATATAAAAACGTTGCGAGGCGAGAAGGTGGTAAAAACTTCCGACGCTGCTCGACGAGTTTCCCGTTCTGATCTCGTCGAAAACCTCCGAGCCGCCCCCAGAGGCCCTGGCAACAGTCACCAACGCCGCGCGCGTTCGGTGCGAACGCGGGCAAAACGGCGACGGTATCGACAACAGTTGTGCGCGTTGCTGGTGCTGCTGCATGTCCACGTTTATACAACTGATACACGGCCGCTGGATAAAAAACGTTGTCGCAGTTTCACCTGAAAGGCGAAACATCAATTGCGATAGGAAATTTATAGAGAGCTATACGGAGTAATGATAGTAGCTTTATCAGCTGTATAAACTTGGACATGCAGCAGCACCGGCAACACGCAAAACTGTTGTCGACGCCGTCGGCGTTTTGCCCGCGTTCGCTCAAAATGCGTGCGGCGTTGGTGACTGTTGCCGGAGCCTCTGATATAAATAGGCACTTGGTGCCGCAGCTAAACGTCGCCTCCCTTCCCTCCCCCTCCCCTCTACCCCTCCCTCACGGCCTCTCGCGCGTCGGAAGAAGGCGCGTTTGCTCTACATATATGGTGATTGTAAAGGAGGAAAGAGACGCTTACTTCTGCAGCCCTTAAGCGAGCACGGCGCAGAACGCGCGTTTGTTCTGCGCCGTGCGTTCACTCCCCGTGAAAGCGCGCGCCCCTCGCGCCCTTTCACTCGCACATGCAGCGTTCGGCGCGCGGCGACGATTTCATCTCCATTGACGTCATACGGAACCTCACGGCGACGGCGACGGCTACGGCGACGCCGACGGCGACGGCTACAGCGACGCCGACGGCAGAAATCTGCTTTTGAGTGTCCATATAATTGCTATCGCAATAAAATGTGCGGCCCGCCGCTTGCATCGGAAACGGTGTGATCCGCCGCGGCGCCACACGTCGGGGGCTGTAGTCTGGCTACAGTGTACTAGAAGGGGTTCTAGTACACTGTAGTCTGGCATCGACATAGCAAATGGGTCAGGAACGCGCTTGGAACGCCGTCGCGCGTGCCAGCCGACGGTGCGTTCCATCCCCGATGACCAGCGCCGTTCGGCCCAGCCAAGCGGCCGATAATGCAACTACGGCTGTCACATTCGCTCCCATTGCAACGCGCCCGACGCGGCAGGCCGCACCTTTCTTTTTATCCAGCGGCCGTGGCTGATAGAACTACTATCCTTACTCCGTATGGCTCTCTACTAAGTGGCTATCGCAATTGATGCTTCGCCTTTCGGGTGAAACTGTGACATTTTTTGCAGCCGAAAGCACTGCGCATCTCAGGAGACCTAACCCTCCATGCGCAGGCAGCATATGCACTGTCGACACCAGGACAGGATGGATGCAAAAAAACTTCATTATTTTTCGAGGGAGGGGAAAAGGGGAATAAGGGAAGGGGTTGGGTGAAAGGGCGCTGGTGGGTGGGTCCTTAGTGCAGGACACCAGTGATCCTTGCTACCTTTTTCGCAAGCGTTTACGAGTGGACCTCGTTGTGGTATAGCCGCGTTCGTGTGGTCGGCGCCGCCACCATGGTGCTTGTCCTGATGGTGACACCAAGACAAGCACCACGGTGGTGGCGCCAACCACGCGAACGCGGCTATACCACAACGAGGTCCACTCGTAAACGCTTGGGAGAAAGAGAATTGGCGCAACTTACCAGGCTCCTCATGCGCAGCGTGTTGGCCAGCATGTTGGTGATCATGTCGGTCAGCGACAGCAAGTAGAGGCACGAGAAGGACAGTGCTGGCGTCAACGTGTGTGTCCCTCCCACAACGGCCAAAAGCCCGAACAGGATTATGGTCAGCTGCATTGAGAACACGAAGAAAACGGAGCCCCTTGTGTAGCAGCGAGCGTTGCAATATATTTGCTCTTTTTGAGTGACTGCATGGTATCTCGTGTTGCGACAATTTCAAATCTTCCACCCTGGCGCTGCTTGCAATGCGGTAATGATTTTCTCATTTTCTCTACGTGATGAGTCAAGCGTAATGACAAGATTTATTATTATTTGAGGTTCCGTCGGGATTTAGGAAGATAAAAGAATCAAAAGAAAGCAATCAATCACACAAACGAACACACAAAGAAGCAAGAAAACAAACAACACCTATTTTAACTACCTGTATTCTATTAGCCAACGCTTTGAAACAGGCAGCTGCTCTCCCCAGTAAAATACAGTGAACCCTCGTGCTAAATAATTTAGTTCAAAATATTCTTTTATTTGAAGATTTAAGTGTTCCGATCATCGTGAATACATTTCAAAGCAAATTGTTTGAGGTTCAGTGGTGCTGGACTCCACTTAGAACTAAGTTTGATGCCGGAAATGCGCGCAGGACCGCACTTTCCTGCATGCGAAGTGATGTGTAGCGTTTTTCACATCAGCCTGATTGAGCAAAGAGAGCTATGTGAAGACCACTCCACCATGAGACGGCAGCTCTTTGGGCCTAACTGTATCACGTGATGATAACTGGCGTACGTGGTGGCTGCTCACGGGCGTCCGAAGAAATTCTTTACTTTCATTTTTCCAATCGTGTAGCGCGGATATGTTTCAGCACATACATTTTTTACATGACTTCTCGCCCCTGACGTCCCGCCACACTACACTTAGTTTAGAGCCTCTCCGCTTTAAACTGTGCACTGCCTATAAGAACGTACATTTGTTGTAGCGATTGTTTCGCCAGAACAACTGTTTGTAGTATTTCGGGCTAGCGGTGACGGACTATACGACATTACTACAGCGGCACGCGACCAATGCCTCTGTTAAGGGGAGAGACCCGACTTTTTTTATGATTTTGATTCCTATAAGGCATACTTATGGTGCTTGTTACGCAGGTAAGGAGGCGACGTCAACTGGGTATTGGTTCTTATCATGGACTAACGTCCAAGAGGCACTTAACTCACCATGGAGCTTCCGTAGTTAGCTCCCTTTCCCTTTCACGCATAGCCAAATACGCCAAAAACGTAATAAAATATCTTATTTTGAGTTCCTAGACGGTGCAACTGCTTTTATTGTGATAGCAACTATATTGACACTGAATGCGCATTTCTGCCGTCGCCGTGAGGTTCCGAATAAAGTCCAAGAGCGATAAAATCGTCGCCGTATGCCGTAAACTGTATGTGGGAGTGAAAGCGTGCGGCGGTGAGCCGGCGATTGTGGCTTAATCTCGGGCACGCAAGAGAGGGAAGCGGGAAGTAAGCGCACTGTCTTCCAGTCGCGCGCAGCACTCTGGAGGGAGGTTAGGAAGGAGGAGGGGGGGGGGGGCGGGCAAGTTCTACTGTCCAGTAACGCGCCATGCCTCGGTTGCATATATATAACCGGCATTACCTTCAGCAAATTGTCAAAGGATAACTCTTATAGTACATTTCACGTAAAGGGAGACACTTGCCATGGAAGACGTGGAGCTGTAGAGCGAGTCCATGACACCGTCCAGCACGTTCGTGCGCAGGAGGACGGCCAGCTCGGCGTCCCGCAGCCGTCCCACGGTACCTAGGTAGGCATCCTCCCACGCATACAGCTTTACCACGCGAACCGAGGACAGCAGGTCCGCGGTGCTCTTCAGACGCTCGTCGCGGAACCGCATCACCCGCTTCTGTAGCATGTAAGGGCAATGAAAGACAAAGAAGAGAGTTCTGCGGCAATCCGCGAGGCGCGTGCAGTTTGAAGAAACACAAAGTCGGCAGTAGCAGCTAGCTACAAATAAAACTCATACAGGCTTTTTAGAAACATAGTTTCGCAGTTAAAACAAAAACAAAATGATCGTCTTATTCCACGGTTTCAAGCCGTCACTCGCACCTTTCCGGGGCAGTCCTTTATTTGTATAGCTTGTGCAGGATCCCGGCAGAAAGCAAGGCGAGGTATTAAGCGACATCTCGAAGACGGCAGCAGTAACTTAACAAATGAATACAGCGGTTTTAAGAATAAATCTTTACGCGGCTTTAGGTGATCCCGAATTGCCATTTGAAGGAAGGACGTTATGATGACCGTGTTATAGGGAGAAGGCAACTTTGATCTGTGTCAACAAGGAATACGTAGGTACAATTGTTCTTGTCTAACGTTCACTTCTAGTGGCGAAGATCACTTTCCGAGTCGTGCCAGGTTCCAAAATAAAATACGGATCATTCACCGACTCACTGCACTTGCTGCACTCACTGCATTCGCTTCACTCACTCACTCACTCACTCACTCACTCACTCACTCACTCACTCACTCACTCACTCACTCACTCACTCACTCACTCACTCACTCCTTACCCAGAGCGAATTCTGCAGCACCGACGTCGGGAAGGGCAGAAAGAGCACGATCATGAGCCACACTGCGCATCCTAGCGCCGGCACGGTCCCAGCGCGAATGGCCAGCACCCACAGCACAAGTGGCATGCACAGTGAGCCAATCACGGGAAGCGGGAACTGCAGCGTGCTTCCCGACAGCTGCACGCAGTCCACGCCAAGCATGGAGACCACGTAGCCCGACGGGTTGCGAGTCAGTGCGGATGGCGACAGACGGGTCATCTGCGACGACGGTAAGCCGGAGGAAATTGGTATTAGAAAGCTCGTCCAACAACTGCGCTCGTCGCTCGTCCGTACCGTCTCTTATCTCCACACGGCTCTGACCTTTATGCATTCGCCGCTCAGTTTCCGTTGAAGCGATAGACCGCACGTACCTTCGCCCGCGGCGGCGTATGCTTGCTGCCAGCGTTTTGACAGTCGTTGTCTGCAGTCATTCAGTGTGATCTATTCGTGTTTGTTTGTGCGCGCTCACACCACGCTTGTTCATTCAGTTAGTAATAGTCGGGCCACATTTTCCAACGCACGCTACACATGCAATGCTGCCCGGATCGGCAGTGCAGCGCTACAGGTGTGTCCCTTCGCACGCGCTGCCCACGGGAAGCGCTTCTCATCAACACCACCGTTTCACAAGCGCCTTCTCGTGGTCATCGAGTCTCTCTTCATGTCGGTCTACTTACGCCGCAGCACACCTGCTTACTTAATCAGCTCATGTTTACTACAATTCACATTGCTACCAAAGCCGCTCACCTTACTTCGTATGACATTGCTGTGTTGCTATCGCATTCATTGCTTCGCCCTTAGGGCGAAACTGTGACATTTTTTTCCTTTCACAGCAACCACCCATTAAAGCGGCATTCGACACAGACCCCATCCGCCTTACTGACCACACTTAAACTAAATAAATAAATAATAGATAGATAGATAGATAGATAGATAGATAGATAGATAGATAGATAGATAGATAGATAGATAGATAGATAGATAGATAGATAGATAAATGCCTAATGCTATCCGAGCTCCTGCGGAATGACGCGCGGCGAGGAACACCATCCTTTAGAATGTGCTGCAAGCTGGCGCGACCCTAGCGGTGTGCGGTAGTTGCGTTTACAAGAATGGAAAGAAAGAAATTAGAAGGGAAAATCATTACGATAACTCAAAGGTAGTGCCTTGCTATTTAAAGCTCGAGCTGGTTGCCTAAGGGCCAAACCAAAGCGGAGCCAATAATCTAAACAAGATGAGTGTCGTCATCGTCAGCCTATATTTATGCCCACTGCAGTACGAAGGCTTCTCCTTGCGATCTCGAATTACCCCTGCTTGCGCCAGCTGATTACAACTTACGCCTGAAAATTTCCTAACTGCATCACCCCGCCTTATTTTCTGCCGTCCTTGACCGCGCTTCCTTTCTCTTGATATCTATTCCATGACTCTAATAGTCCACCGGTTATCCATCCTACGCATTACATGGTCTGCCCACCTGCATTTTTTTTCTCTTAATGTCAACTAGAATATCAGCTATCGTCGTTTGCTCTCTGATTCACACCGCTCTCTTCCCGTTTCTTAACGCTATAGGTCTAACATTTTTCATTCCATTGCTCTTTGTGTGGTCTTAACTTGTTCACGAGCTTCTTCGTTGACCTCGAAGTTTTTGCATCATAAGTTAGCACTGGTAGAAGGCAATGATTGTACACATTTAGTTTCATGTCTATGCTGCAGGCATGTGTATGTGTTTGCTGTATGTATGATGCATGTGTATGCTGCAGCAAAAATCCGGAGACGGCTCAGCACATTGAGTGAAACCTTCCAGAAGCGCCTGGATTTAAAGTGGACGGAAGCATCAACCGGTCAGAGTATTGGATTGGAAAAAAATGTAAGAAAGCGACTGATACAACCGGGTCGGGTACACGTATATGTAGCGGTACAGAGTAGGTAGATTAGTTTTGAGGAAGAGATAAAAAAGAGGAAGGAGATGTGTACAAAAATGCTAGAATGCAAATCATGTATCGCATACCTGATTAACGGAGGCAGGCTGGGTGACTATTTGTCACCGCTCCTTTCAAGGCGATGTCACTAAATAATCATCATCGTCATTATTAGCGCTGGGAGACGATGAGTGCCAGGGTGCTGTCCCGAGGGAATGCTTCCACCTCCCCCCCCCCCCCCCGCCTTTCCCCCAGAAAAAGAAGAGAAGAAGAAAATAGTACCACTTCGACTACGAAACACTTTCCACCTTTTTGTCTTAAAGTGCCATCATTGCTTTTGTGTGACGTCCCATTTATTGCTACAGCTCTTGAAGCCGCTCGGATCTGCGTCGAAGGGTAGGCAGCGAGTTCTATACAAAGAGTTCCTTTCCGTTCAAACCATTAAAACTGTTAGGGTTCGAAAGAGTTGATTCAGTCACACTAAGTTCGATATGACCGCGTAATATTGTACAGGCTTTTTCCTGCAGAACGCGTCAACTCGATGACCTAATGGCCAACTCATTGGTGCGGCGTAAGTTTGTTATTTAGACAGGAAGACAGCGGTGTAGATTAGAGAGCAAACGGGCGGTAGGCGACGTTGTAGGTGGAATTATGAGGAGAAAGGCAACTTGGTAGGCCATGCAATGTAATGGGTAGGAAAAATCATGGTTGTCTTTGAAGGTTACAGAATGGGTGCCACGGTAAGGAAATAAGTGCAATCGGGGACGACAAAAATTACATGATGAAATTGGGAAATTTGCAGGCATAAAATGGAATCAACTGGCGCAATACAGGAGCAATTTGAGATCGCAGGGAGAGACCTTCGCTCTGCAGTGAATACAAATTGGCTGGTGATGGTTATGATAATCATGAAGTTTGCTATTACCACGTTCAGTTGTAGAGGCTGTTGCCTGCGTAACGCTTCACGTAAATTGCGTAATGAGCCAACCCTTCAATTTTTCCTCAATGATCAAGTAACCGGCGAAATGCAAGAAATCCCGTGTACTTGCGTTGTAGTGCACGTTAAAGAACAACTGGTGGTCAGAATTAGGCCGGAGTCCTACACTACGGCGTGCCTCATAATCAGAACTGGTTTTGGCACGTAAAAGCCCAGAAAGGAGAAGAAGAAGAAGCAAGTAACTGGTGTGTCGTATACCACCAATGATGCACAAGTAGTACCTTTGTGAAGATTGCAGCCTGGAGCATGGAACGCACCCGCATGCACAGGCGTAGTGACACGTGCGTCTGGTAGGAGCACAGCAACAGGTCTGCCACCGAGGCAGCCGCGAAGAGCACCGCCGACGTGGCGCGGTCCCAGTCGGTGGACGCCTCGATAAGAGACCTGCGGACGCGTCAGTGAGGAGTGTTCAGTCACTTGGGTGGTTATACGCACATTTGAACAGCGTGCGGACGATATTTCGTGCCCTGCTATTTTTTATGCACACTTTCACGCTCTGAGCAGCCCCGATCTTGAAGCCCAGCTATGGGCTGTCCATCGGGCCCGCGACGCAGCAGAGAGGCTCGGCCTTTCTGTGCCGACGTGGGAGCGGCCCGCTACGTGCTGACGCGCGTTCCGAGGGCCAATAATAAAGTTTTACCATACCATACCATACTTTCACGCTCGACCTACTGGAGCGGCTTAGATCGCAGCTGTTTAGAAACTGAAAAGCCGAGAAGCCCATACAACAGCCTCTTCCTGACACTTTTTTTCTGTAGTTTCACTCAAACCAGGGACACCAGCCAAGCCGTAACAAATACATACAAAAAAAAAGCAAAACAGCGAAAAGTACATCAGGAATACATTGGTTTCGGGCATAACGTTTCTTAATGACTTGTCTTTTGGGGAATTTATTTATTATCAACAGAATAAACTGCCCTTGGCTGCACTGTTTGCATGTCTATTCAAACATGACCATCATTTCTTATTGCACGTTTACGTCGACTGGCTGTCATTCACAACTACCAGGTAATAAGGAGAATTTCTGATAATGCCTAGTGAGTAGCCCTTTAATTTTCCAGCTTTATCATACAGAGAACGTTTAATATTTAAGCCAGCTAAAAAAAAGCTAGCTTATACAAATAACCGCAGCGCTAACAAGACAGACACCAGAAATTTCAGCGTACAAACAAGAAAGGAGACATTGCATATAGCGTTCCACCTGGCACCGTTCCTCGCCTGCATCTCGCTAACCGCTACAGTTGTCGAAGAAAACGTTCTGCTTAGACATCAAATGTTTATTCCTCGTGGCGTTTTGTTGGCAGGAACGCGTGATTACTCATGCAGGAATGGTCATCAGAGATTCACTCACTCGAGAATAGGCACCTTGATGATCACACACCCTAAGTAGCTGAGGGTGCTCACGACTGTCCACATGACGTCAATCCAAAGTACCCGCATGATCGTGGCGACAAAACGCCCGGTGGTTGTGGCCTTGCGCCTGCAGTAGGAAAGATCGTATACAACAGTCTGAAAATCAACAAGGATTATTCGATTTACTACACCGGCGTGCCCTGGCATGCAATACATATGGCAGGATTTACTTTTTTTTGTGTGTGATAGATATGCACAGTTGAACCCGGGGTCAAAATCAAATACTTTTTTGGGCGCTTCGCCACAAAATCGAAGCAGTTACGACTAACGCTGGCCTAATATATTCAGTCGAATTCATGTGAGAAATCACCTCTCGTTTATCCGTAATCATAAGGTTACGAATGTAGTTTGCTAAAAGTTTTACTTTTTTCTTTCCTTTCTCGTCATTCCCATATATTAAATCGCAGATGCCAATTCAATGGGAGCAGAATGACATTTCGCGCCCCGTCTCCCAAATAGGGAATAGGTTGGTGCGCATTTGATTCCAATAAATATGAACTCTAAAGTTATATATTTAGCTTCACTAAAGTTATTCGGCTGTATTATTATTATTATTATTATTATTATTATTATTATTATTATTATTATTATTATTATTATTATTATTGCACTAGCCAAAAATTTTATAATAAAAATAATAAATGCGTGATCGAAGGTAGCATTGAATCTCAGACTTCCAACAGAGCAGCCCGGAACTCTAACCATTAAGTCAAGGTCAAATGTTTGGTCCCTATTGTAGGATTTCTCTAAGACACAAGGTGAAAAACGTATACGAGAATGTATACGATGAAGTAAGCATAATAGACATCACAAGCAGGACCTGCCAAAAAGCCACCAGTCACATCGTCACTGCCATTGTAAGTTCAAATTCTTTTATGGTTTCGAGGGTTTCCACCCTGGTCAGCCGCGGCGGAGGACAATTTTGGTTTCTAATTATATCTAGAAAACGACAAATATACTGTCGAAAGTACATACGGGCTGGTCTTCAATCTGGACCATAATAGAAGCCAGCCATACGGAAATGACATGAACAGTAAAGATCAGTGGGTATTGGCGCAATTGTTCAGCGGAAACCTGCTAGGTGGAGAGAAGTATTTAAACGAAAATGATTGGGTGGATGTCTCATTTTCAATTTAATTGCGTCTCTCCACCTAGCGGGTTTCCACTTAACTATTACGTCAAACACTTGTCTTTGCTTCGAGTTAATGATGAATTTCGATTTCGCCCTGTTGTCTGCTAGCCGCCTGGTTAGCTCAGATGGTAGAGCGGCTGCCCCAGAAAGGCGGTGGTCCCGGGCTCGAGTCCTGGACCAGGACGAATTTTTGTTCAACTGTGAAACTTTTCTTTCGGAGAACCCGTATGGCCCCGCAGGGGCGTCTGCGTCAGCAGGCGTTTGGTGTGTTGCGACACCACGGACCCGAGCACACGAGGGTTGGAACCTCCCACGTTTATCCGTGCGTGGCTTAGCCGTGTCCGGGGAAAAGGGGATCCTGGGGGTTGAGCCGATGCTGAGTGCTTGGACCTTTATGGCCCCTCGGCGGAGGCAACACACCCCTTTGGCCTCGGCTTCACGTAGACGGCACTCCCGGACTGACCCATCCGGGAGAAATCGGTAGTTGCCTTTTCCTATCCTCCTCTCCAACCTTCGTCTTTCTCTCTTACTTTTAATCTTTCCTGTCTTCTCCTCTCTTCTATATTCCTTCCGATCTTCTTGGCAGCGAGGGTTAACCCTGTGTGAGTAGCCTGCCTAGGTTATTTCATATTCAGTTATAGTGGTGACGTACAGCTGGCGTCTGCAGGGCCTGTGTTTACAGGCACTGCAGCGTCCCCTAGTAGGACTCCATGGTGGGTGGCTGGCGTTTCTGCCGAAACATGAATATTTTATGGCTAATTCTTTTCCCGCGCTTTCTGATCGCCCCCAAAAGAGGGGGCGCACCGAAGAAGTTTTTAAATTTTTTGGCCGACAAAATGAAAACTTTCCACGCTACCACGTGGTACACAGTGAGAAAACTGAAAAGACCGTGAGAGTGATTTCTCCTTTTATCGTTGCAAAGACTCTGACAGAGACTATAGGACCAGGTTACAAGGCGACGAGGATGGCCAGCGGTGACCTCCTCCTGGAACTCCGCGATAAGAAACAGCATGATAAACTACAGAATCTAGTGTCGTTTGGAGACTTTCCTGTGACTGTGACCCCGCACCGCACAATGAACACCACCCGTGGTGTTATTTCTGATGACGACCTGTTGGAGCTCACCGAAGATGAAATTTGGAAGGATTCAAAGAGCAAAATGTTTTGACTGTAAAACGAATCAAGATGATGCGTGATGGCAAGGAGCTAAAGACAAAACATATAATCCTTACTTTTGGTTCTAGTGTTCTACCCGAGACCATTGAAGCCGGATACATTAAATTACGTGTCAGGCCATACGTGCCAAACCCTCTTCGATGCTTCAAATGCCAAAGATTCGGCCACAGTTCGCAGAACTGCCGAGGCCGTCAGACTTGTGCGAAATGCAGTGCAACTGAGCATCTCTCTGAATCATGCGAAAACTCTCTCCACTGTGTGAACTGTGATGGGGAGCACGCCGCATACTCGCGGTCGTGCCCATCCTGGAAAAAAGAAAAAGAAATTGTAACAATTAAAGTAAAGGAAAACCTAACGTTCAAGGAGGCACGCAGGCGGGTATCCTACCTGCCAAAGAAAACTTTTACCGAAGTGGCGCGTCAGGGGGCAGCGTCCCAACGGCTTCCGGCGGCTGTCCGGCCCACACACAGTGAGCCGGCAGTGACGCCATCCGCCCCCCCCCCCCCCCCCCCCCCGGCGGCTGCAGCGCGCGCTGCTCCGCCAACTCACAAGAAGGGGCCATCGACCTCCGGGCGGGTGGCCTCAAGGGCCTCGTCCCTCGAAACGAGGCCTTCCCGTCAAAACAACCGCTCGCAAGAGCGGGTGTCCAGCGCCTCGCAGGAGGCGATGGACACAACAACCTGCCAGACAGCGCCGCAAGCGCCAAAGGAGCCGCGAGAATCTCGCGATCGCTCCAAAAAAGAAAAAGCCCGCATCACAGGGCCCGACAAGGGCTCTGTAAGTTAGATTAGTCTCTTTTTAAAACACACAGCACAAAAAAAAACACTTCCAACATGAATACACAAATAATACAATGGAACGTCAGAGGACTCCTACACAACCTCGATGACGTCAAAGAAATCCTACACAGGTTTAATCCTAAGGTGCTGTGTGTTCAAGAGACACACCTTAAACCTACACAATCAAACTTCCTCCGGCAATACGCCATTTTTCGTAAAGACTGCGATGACACAGTCGTGTCTTCCGGTGGTGTGGCTATTGTATAGTCGATAGAGGTGTTGCCTGCCGGGAATTAAAACTTCGTACGCCCCTAGAGGCAGTTGCTGTCCGAGGGGTGTTGTTTGACAGGCTGATCACTATCAGCTCTATATACATCCCTCCCAATTATCAACTACATAAAACTGAATTTCAAAACTACATAAATGAACTTCCGGAGCCATACATAGTTCTCGGAGATTTCAATGCACATAACACCTTGTGGGGAGACTCGCGTTGTGATGGAAGAGGTCGCCTAATTGAAAACTTCCTTTTTTCCTCGGGAGCATGTTTACTTAATAAGAAAGAGCCAACGTACTACAGCGTGGCGCATAATTCATACTCCTCCATAGATTTGAGTATCGTGTCGAGTACACTAATTCCGTACCTGCAGTGGTCCGTTCTGAAGAACCCCTTTGGGAGCGACCACTTTCCAATTATACTAAGCTTAACAAAACAAGATGGTTGCTCGCCACATGTTCCCCGATGGAAGGTTAACTCTGCTAACTGGCAACGTTTTAAAGAAATATTATATTTAGGCCGGGATAACATTGCCTCTCTTAACATAGACGATGCTGTGGCGTATATAACAGGTTTTATCACTGACGCTGCAGAAAGGTGCATACAACAAACTAATGGACTAGCTAATAAGCGTCGCCTGCCTTGGTGGAACGAGGAATGCCAAAAAGCACGTAAAAAGCAAAACAAGGCCTGGGGATTGTTTCGCAACTCCCCAACAGCCGAAAACTTGATTAATTTTAAACAAGCAAAATCGCAGGGCAGGAGAACGCGCAGACGTGCTAAAAGAGAGAGCTGGGAAAAGTACATCTCCAGCATAAACTCGTATACAGATGAAACGAAAGTCTGGAATAGGGTAAATAAATTAATAGGTCGGGAGTCACATCCCCTACCCTTAGTAAATAGCCAAGGTGATAGCCTGGAAGACCAGGCGGATAGTCTAGGCAAACACTTCGAATATGTATCGAGTGAATCGCACTATACACAATCTTTCCTGAAGTTCAAAGAACGCGAAGAGCGGCAGCCCCTTAATCGCAAAGGTTCATCAAATGAGGATTACAACCGACCATTCAGCTTAGCCGAACTTAAAGCATCTCTCGCTTGTTGCAACAACTCAGCGCCAGGTGGCGACCGTATCATCTACGAAATGATTAGGTACTTACACCCCGAAACACGGACAACACTCCTCTCTCTCTTTAATGCCATGTGGGCGGCTGGATATATTACTTCCTCGTGGAAAGAAGCCATAGTGATCTCGATTCTTAAACAAGGCAAGGACCCGTCTTTAGCTAGCAGCTACAGGCCAATAGCGCTAACTAGCTGCCTGTGCAAGTTGTATGAAAAAATGATAAACCGGCGCCTAATCTGTTTTCTAGAAAATGACAAAATACTAGACCCCTTCCAGTGTGGCTTCCGAGAAGGTAGGTCAACAATAGACCTCCTTGTTCGCATCGAGGCAAACATCAGAGATGCGTTTATACATAAACAGTTTTTACTTTCGGTCTTTCTAGATCTAGAGAAAGCGTACGACACGACATGGCGCTTCGGGATTCTGCGAGATCTTTCCGCGATGGGGGTCCGTGGAAATATGTTAAACACAGTCGAAAGCTACTTGTCTAACCGGATGTTTCGCGTAAGAGTGGGCAATGTTTTATCTAGAACATTCACCCAGGAGGCTGGCGTGCCACAAGGGGGTGTGCTTAGTTGCACACTCTTTATTGTAAAAATGAACTCCCTGTATACAGTTATTCCACGCAGCATGTTTTATTCTGTGTATGTCGATGATGTACAGATAGGTTTCAAGTCATGCAACATTGCTATTTGCGAACGACAGGTACAGCTTGGATTAAACAAACTGTCTAAATGGGCTGATGTAAATGGATATAAAATAAATGCAAATAAAAGTACGTGCATACTTTTCTCAAACAAAAGAGGCATGGCACCAGTGCCAAATCTCACGATTAATCAAGAGGAACTATCCGTGAGCAGTGAACATAAATTCCTGGGAATAATTCTAGACTCAAAGCTTACCTTTATCCCCCATCTTAAATATTTGAAGGCAAGGTGTCTGAAGACGATGAACCTTTTAAAAATTTTGTCGCGCGCAACATGGGGTAGTGACCGAAAATGCCTACTGAACTTGTACAACAGTCTTGTCCGCTCACGCCTTGATTACGGAGCTATAATTTATAATTCCGCAACGCCAAGTGCATTAAAAATTCTAGACCCCGTTCACCATCTGGGCATCCGCCTCGCGACCGGTGTTTTCCGAACAAGTCCGATCCACAGCCTCTACGTAGAGTCTAATCAGTGGTCACTTCATCTGCAGCATTCATATTATAGTTTGACATATTTTCTTAGAGTACACGCGAACATTGAACATCCCTCTTATTCAACCATAAACGACATGACCACTGCCACACTCTTCCAAAATCGACCGGCATCGAGAAAACCGTTCTCTTTGCGTGTGCGGAATCTTAGTGAGGAAATGGGTGTTCCGTTGCTTGAACACTGT
Source organism: Dermacentor silvarum (assembly GCF_013339745.2). NCBI lineage: Eukaryota > Metazoa > Arthropoda > Arachnida > Ixodida > Ixodidae > Dermacentor > Dermacentor silvarum. The sequence goes on along the minus strand of NC_051163.1, from coordinate 146,986,860 downwards.
CTTATGGCTCCAGCGAAACTGTTACCGCCGTGGCAGTGGCAGCTCAAAGAGTGTGACACATCATTCGTGGAGGTCACTAAGCACGCACCAGAGGCACATATCAAAATGCATTTCCTTGAACTCCAGTCCAAGTACACATGCACAGAGTTTTATACAGACGCTTCTAAGTCACGCGTCGGGGTGTCGTATGCAGTCGTTGGCCCATCCTTCTCGGAATCCGGTGTACTCCACCCGGAAGCAAGTATCTTTACGGCTGAGGCCTATGCTTTATTGTCAGCTGTGAGGCCTATCAGGAAATGTAAACTTCAAAAATCAATCATATTTACAGACTCTCTAAGTGTCGTAAACGCTTTAAAGTCACCCTGTAAACAGAAAAATCCTATACTCATTGAGCTCTATTCCATACTGTGTAGAGCGTATGTATCTAACCAGACTTTCATTATATGCTGGGTGCCTGGCCATAGAAGCATTGAGGGTAATGTGCTAGCTGACCGAATGGCTACGTCAATAACATCGCACGCTACTAATCCTACAGCTGCTGTTTCTGCAACAGATTTGAAACATTTCTTCCGTAAGAAATTGCGAAGCCATTGGCAACGTCTGTGGGATGCACAAACAAATAATAAGCTTCACTTGATTAAGCCACAGTTAGGTTTCTGGCCCTCCGCAACGAGAACACGGCGAACTGATGTCCTGTTCTGTCGTCTCAGAATAGGTCATACATTTGGCACCCATAGTTTTTTGTTGACCGGGGATGAACCACCAACCTGTGGTAGATGTGGTGAGAGGCTAACCGTCCTCCACGTTCTCCTGGAGTGTCGGGATGCCGAAGCAGATAGAAAAAAACATTTCCCTTTAGCTTACCGCTATCATGTCCCTCTGCATCCCAGTATGTTTCTTGGTGAGGAACCGCTGTTTAGCACTAAAGCAGTCCTCGCTTTCTTAAATTACGTGGTACTGCATGTTATAAGCCCAATAAATTCATAGCGCATCCTCTCTCCAGAGGATGCCGCTGTGATGGTAGTTTTGTATAAGCACATGCCTCCAGGCCCTTGTGGTTCAAGGGCTCTGTTTAGGCAGTAGTGCTTCTTTCCAACTACTACATCTTAAATATTTTAAATATCGTGTCATTCTTTCTCAGTGCATTCTTCATTTCATAGTACACCTCATTAGTCATTGCCATGATTTTAGTGCATGTATATTTTACGCATTTTACAGCGATTATTTTTAGGCCCCTTTACAGCCACACTTCATCTACTTTTTAGAATTCATCGCTCCACTGCACACTCACAAACACTGGCATGGCGCTCTTTGGCCATAACTGGCCCTTGCGCCATAAAACACCATACATCATCATCAAGAACCCGTATGGGTTTCCTTTGTAGCAATTGCTACGTTTGGGTGGATGTCTCATCTTCCATTTAACCAGTGAATATGATGACGTCAAAGGGTGTTTCATGATGGTTATTTATTGCTAAGTACCGATACCTTACTTAACTAAAGAAAAATCTTTTTTGTCTTAGGTAATACCTCCCAGAATAAATCCTTTCCCGGCATAAGGAAAAACGTGATGTATTGTTTCTGGTACTCCCACACATAAAGCGGTGTGAATCCAATGGCATATAAAAACCCCGTCTAAGAAAGCTTAAGATAAAACATTCTTACTTGGCACCTGCATTCTTTTTGACACAATTTAATACGTTGCAACCTTCGCCTCCACCACATATGGCTTTGTACAGTGGGATGGGGAATACATTCTACAATAGGTCGTTACAAATGTTCTCCTCTTAACTTAGAACAGCTGTTCAAGTGAAAATAATGCAGTCAGGAAACGTACACCAGACACAACTTCCTTAAAAAAAACTGTCACAACTCCAATCATACTCTTGGTGGAAGCATTGCATTCTAACTACAGTCATCCGTGCACACTGTTAATAACAATGGGTAACTATTTTCACGACAGAACCGTTTCACAAATGGTCCAAAAATAAACGTGGCAGTCCCAATTCCCGGTCCTTTACTGACCGCAACATGCTGGTGTTTCTGCTAAGTTGGAAACGAAGCGACATATTTTTCTCGTTGGCTTCGGTCGTTGATAGCACGTTCTTTTGCGTGCCGTTCGGTTACTGCCATGCGCTGCGAGTTGTAAGAGCTACGAGGTGCCTCTCACGAGAAGATATCGATTTCGGATGTCGCAGTTTTCTGGTTTGTTGCTAAAAAAGCTGCTCGCGATATACAAAAACGTCGAACTTGTTGCGCTATTACATTATGCTATTACATTTATAGTTAATATTTGTTTATTTATTTATTTACTTATTTATTTATTACATACTGCAGTCCGACGACCAAGCAGGAGGGGCAAAAAAAAGGAGCATAGGGAAAGAGATGAAAAAGCTATACAACAGGTTATAATAAACATTGCTACTGAAAGACAAGCATACACTAACAAAGAAGATGAAATGTACATGTGCAGAAACATTTGCACAACTATGTATTACCAGTTTTATGTACGTAAGGGTAAAGCAAACACATCAACAATTTATACACAATCAGTTTAAACACAGTCAACAGTTTTATGCCCACAAGGGTAAAACAAACAAAACTTAGATAATGCGTTGTCATAATGTAGTATGGCAATAACAACAATGTAGTTTAGTCAGGAAAGCCACGTTCTGGAAAAATATTTGAAAGCAGCGCATTTCATTCGCTAACGGTTCACGAAAAAAAAACGAGTGTTTGAAAAGGTTAGTATGTGCAAAGTATGGTGTCAGATCATGATTGTGACAAAGTCTGGTCTGCCGGGAAGAAGATGGGGAAATGAATTGATCGGGATCGATAGTAAACTGCCGATTTCGGAGCTGGAAAAGAAACGTGAGCCTCGCGATCGCTCTGCGCTGTTTCAAGAGTGGGATGTTGTTAGTAGTCAGCAGTGATGAAGGTGAATTAAGATTGTGATAGGGATTAAAGATGAATTTTACGGCTCTCCTTTGGACAATTTCTAGTTGATTTACATCCTTTTAAAAAAATTATGTCACGCGTGCAGAGAAATTTAAGGAATAAGCAGCTATGACCAAATCATGTACCGAGGGCACACGACATCACAGCATAGTACCCTAGCTGTCAACGTTGCGCTCTACGCGCAACCATTTAGTTGCAGTATGTTCGTGTTGGCTTTCCCGCGTGTTTTTCCAGGTGGATTAAACGTGTAAGGATAGATAATCAAGCTCGTAAGGATTAATCAAGCTCGTAAGTGTTTCGTAAGGATAGATAATCAAGCTCGCAGCGCAAACGTGCAAACTGGAGATCGTAAAGCATTTTCTACAATAGCATATATAAAGTTTTGATTTGCAATAAACCTCATTGTAAATTTATTTACGCAGCTTTAATGGACGATAAGTACGATTTCAAATTTCATCTTTTTTATGTGATTCATTATTTTTTTCCTGCACAGATAACAGTAAACCTGGAATATGTTGCAGATTTTGTATGTACCTGTAATAACACTTAACTTAAAACGTAATTGCATATACAAGCTGCGACGTCTACATGTACATTCATCACCAGCCTATATTCATGCCCACTGCAGCACGAAGGTCTCTCACTGCGATCTCCAATTACCCCTGCCTTGCGCAAGCGTACTCCAACTTTCGCCTGCGAATTTCCTGACTTCATTGTCCCACCTTGTTTTCTGCCGCCCTCTACTGCGCTGGAGCAGTGAAGCAGAGGTAGAACACCCGACTTCAAATCTGAAGGTCGTGAGTTTCAGGCATGTTTCAGGCACCATATTTTCAAGCATGAAGTGGTGCCTGACACTGGCAATATATATATATATATATATATATATATATGTATATATATATTGCCGCGAGCTAGTGGGGCTATACTAGTTCAGGTGCAACCAAACTAGGCAGGCCCACTAAGCTTCATCAAAGTCACTCCCTCACGAGAACAGGAATTGACCTCCCTGGTGCAGTATGCGGCCACTACCTCCCTCATGACTCCCACATTTACATTACTGGCTCGTTAATATCCCTGTGGCAACGTACCCTAGCCTAAGCTCCTGCTGTAAAGGCTGGACTTTCATTGCACTGACTTCAGTGCATTGCATTTCTTTTGTTCTGCTGGCCGTAACATATGACAGTATTCTAAAAAGCTACGTCGCCTAAATCTCCCGGCCTTTTCTTACGCCTGTCTCTCTCTCTCTCTCTCTACTTCGCGCAAAACACGAGCAATAATGTAGGAAAATTAGGAAAATGGGGAAACGCCACATGTAAATAAAACGGTACAAGACAGCACATTAAACAAAAGCAAATCAACATCGTGCGGTGAGGTCAGCCTGTTGCGTCTCTTCCAGTGAATGATAGCATCGTTTAAAGTGTGAATAGTTCTTGCACGTCCACAGCTAACAGCTATGCAGAAGTATCACAAGGCATAAGCTATGCCGAACAAGAGAGAAGAAAAGTTGCTGATGAAGCTAAAGGAGGAGGAGGAGAGAAAGAGAGAAGGCAGGGATGTTAATCAGACATGCGTCTGGTTGGCTACCCTACTCTCGGGGACGGAAAAAAGGGAATAGAAAGATGAGATAGAGAGAGCAGGGGGGAGGAAGGACAAGGTGAGCTCGCGCACACACGCGGAGGGAAAATTGAGGCAGTTGGTATGCATATATCGTGAAAGAAGGCAAAGCGTGCAGACATGGACACATGAGAAGAGAGTTAAGGCTCATTTACACCGGCGACTTGAGAAGGTCGCGCGAACATTTGCGACTCGCGAAAAAAAAAAGCGACCGAAGGCGACTGATGTTCACACCGGCAAGCCCTGCTGAGCGCGACCCGCTAGTCGCAATCCCGGAGATTATCGTTCTCGGCGAGAACTCTAGGAATCTACGCAGTTCGCGCGCACTTCGTGGCACTTAACAGATTAGCATGCTTGCTTTTTTTTTTTCAGTGAATGAACCAGAACACTCGTTAGCTTGACGTTGCCTCCTCTGACAAGAGCATAAACACAGAACATCAGCAGGAGCGCTAATGTGACTGCATCGCGCGTGCTTGCAAGATTCATACCAGCTGCGGAAGGCAGAGCGCTGCCCTCGCTCCGTCACCCAGATGGTTGAGCGTAGCATTTACGATAAATCCACTTTGTCGTTTTAGCAGCCAAACGCATTACGCGTCTCTGGAGACCCTCTATACTCCTTGTCATACATAGCAGGCAACGCTGCGAAAGGTCCGAAAGTAGTGCGGCCATTGAAATCTTCTTCCACGTGTTTCCCATTGCAGTTGTGCTTAGCATAAAGCTTTTTCTGCGAAATAACTACTTCCCATATCACAGCTACAACCTGTGTACAAAAGGTTACGCCCAAAGTAGGTATCGTTTGTGCACCTTCGTGCTTGCAGTGTGCGACGCACTATGTTTTGGTCGCGAACGCAAGCAGTGCATGCGCTCGGGCCACTGCATGCAGAAGCCTGCCACTCTACTCGTTCGATGGTTAATAGCTAGGTTCACATTTCTACGACACTTCCCATTTAATAAATATTTCATATTTTGCGACATAACAGTAGGACACATTGTTAAATTTATTTACACGACACATATGCCTATATCTTCCTTCATATACGACACTGTACTTTTCGGTCGCGAAATACGACCAGGGAGAGGAGTCTCTCAATGCCTTTCAGGATAGCCTGCCATGCAGGAAACGGAGTCAACAATACAGACCAGATGACATGGTCGTATGTACGCAGGATTGCATGACGCTTAGTCGCAGATGATGACAGTGTCCGTCGTCATCGTTGGGCGTAAGCTCGATCCACCACCTATGGAAACCGCAACGACAGGCATGGCGCAATCTCGTATCGAGCGACCGGAGTAGAAATCATACAGTCACTGTCAAACGATTGTCGTCGTCGTCGTCTTCAAAACACACGTGCTCGCGTCACGCAGACAACTGTGGCCTCTCATAAAGAATTTGCTCCACCAGCTCTAAGCTTTGCGCAACCCTCAACTATGCTGGATAGACAGCTATACCTGCAAAATGCTTCGTATACAGTTGATTCCGACAGTGCGCGCTATCTGTATAACTTTATTTGTGTTATCTCCAGCTGGGGGCTTTCGAAGCAGCTATAACACTGAAGCTTGAACGCAGCAGTACGAGCTGACGTTGAGGCGACAACTCACCATCCTTCGGAGAGGTGATTGCTGAGCTGCCGCAGTAGCGGACCGCACTTGAATCTGTGGGGCAGCAGTGGTACGTCCTCCGTGACGACCTTTGAATGAAGCACGACGTTGGCTAGGTGGCTGCGACCGAAAATAATCACGAGCAGATTCTAGGCAGTCAATTTTGAATAAGTCACAACCATAACAAGAAAGTGAAACGGAAGCCAGGCAGTGCATAGTGGAAATTTTGTCATATGTTTAACTGATGTGCAAAACAATTCGTCTCCAATTCAGGCTGTGAAGGTGGTTGGACAGCGAAGCTGTTAACAACACCTAGATCGATTACCCGTTGCGACGTGGCTTGAAATTATTGACACGGTGACATTCACATGCACTTTAACTAATTTTAGCCTAAGATGTTTCAACGGCCTGCGACTTGGCTTGCGCCCCGACTTCGTGCACCCACAAAGAGTGGACCGGAGACAAGAAAAATGCGCTTAGCCACACTTTCGCCGCGCTTCTTATGCACGCTGCTCTTCAGGAGTCCTCACTATACGTGACCTTCCCATAGCGCTGTCTTATCACAAATCAGTTGCTAGGTGGGTTCTTCTTTTACATACGAAGGTGTAGTTACGTCACTCCCTGCTTCGTATACTATACTTGCCGCTTCCGCGCAACTGCAGCTTATGCACCGGTGATCTTTAGCGGGAAACGCTTGCGGCGAACGCTATGCGCAAAGGCGAGATTTCTGGTTCTTTCTTTTTTGTAGCGCCCGCACATCCGGCTCCGCCGTTGCCGTGGATGCGCGGAGGCAAGCGCCATCTGGTGGTGCTGCAAGAAACCCAGCGGCGTATGCGGCGCGCGCCTCCCGCTAGTTGGTTGAGTTTTGCTCACGGACACGACAAATGCGTTAGGGGTAGAGGTATACAGCTTCACTGTAAAATAATGCTGTAAAGGGACATGAAAGTGGACGAAGAGATAAATTTCCGCATTTGGGAGTGGAATTCACGCCTTCCGCCTTACGCGTGCGCTGACTTGACATTTAGGCTATCGCGGCTGCGTTTCCTTGAGATATTACACGTCGTATAGGATTAAGGTGCACGAATTTGTGCGCATCGGCGTTAGCTGTAATGCATTTATTCAACCGCTTTATTTAAGCATTGCTTCACATACATTTCGACATCTGCGCTGGATGTGCATATTTTTGTTCTGCACGAATTCCGGAAACCTAATCTCGCAGTTTGTTACCAGACCACACAAGCGCTTACCTGTACACATTACCCGATGTTCACAACAATATAAAAAAATTAAGGAAATTGGTAGTTTCATTCAAGACAAAGCATTGAATGCGGTAGCTATGAGTATTGTGTTGCTCCGAAGGCATCTGAAAACGCCGGCGTGATATGGAGTGGCACCAGCAGCGTTACGGGCGTCACGCCTCGATGGCGCACGAGGTGAGAGAGAAGGCAAACCATCAGCATTTGTAGCTTGATGTGCACTGTCTGTATCGCTCAGACCACTGCATGTATCACCATGTCCTATGCACACAGCTGCTCAGCAGGAATGCTATGTTGTTTGTCCGTACAACGACCGTGCCAGCGACGGAAGACTGAACGTGGTCCTGGTTCCACTGCATAGCTAATTGAGCGGAGCGTGAAAGTCCGCTCACTTGGCTTCGCAAATTCTGTAGCAAAACACAGTGCCGTGAAGGCCTTGTAAATTTAGACGCGCTTGAACCGTCGATACCGGGACAGCACGGTGCCGATACCGCCGCTACGAATGCATCTGGAGCTCCCATATAATTACTACCACAATAAAAAAAATGTAATAGCGATTTAGCGGTAAATGCGAGAGAAATGCGTTACCATTCCGTCGCACCTCTTTCAGGTCCCGGATCCATGATTTAAAGTGCGTTCACCAGGTTGCAAAGTGCTTTTCAGTAACCTACTCGGCACACGTCCTGGCTCTTCGAGAAGTGCTACTGATGGCGGTCCTCCGCAGACCACCGCCAGTCACACTATATATATAGATATACCGCTACCACGTGACCGGTTTCGCACACTTCACACACGCACTTTTGTCCACTTTGACACTCCTAATGCTAACGCATTAAAAGTGATTACACTCACGTGCGTAGTGGCCAGCATACAAAAACGCCAAACGGTGAAGACGTGTCGTCATGGAGTCTCTCCTTAGACTGCATAAAGAGAGGTCAAAGAAAAAATACTGGTGTTCGGTCGTATACATGATTAACAGCCATGCGTGATCTACGAATCGCGACTTCTTGTTCATGGTAGCGCTTCATAACATGCTCAACTTGCTGGGCACGAATATTATAGGAGAGTATGGGTAATTCGGAACGCGAACTACTAGCACAAAAGCTAAGGCACAAGAAGAGACAAAACGCAGTGTTTAATGAAAACTGAAAGTTTATTCGAAAGGTTAGAAACTTTAGAACCGTGATATGTGCTACGTCATCAAAATGAGCAGGTAAAAATAAAGAAAATTTTCGGTGATACAAACGCCAAGAAATCTCTTCAAAATATGCCACGTGTTAAGTCCCATCTATATAAAAGCCTCTTCAGTATCAAGTGCTATGCAGGCATGGCTGATACACCTTTTCCCCATTTTCTTTATCTCGTGGGCTTCCACAACTGCTCTTGTTATTTGACATTTGAGATTATACAGGGTGTCCCAACTATCACGCCGCACGATTTAAAAAAAGAGGAACGGCATTACGCGAAGCCAACCTAGTGCGTATTGTTTCCAGTACACTGCAGTATACGCCAGTAATTTTTTCGTTACTGAGATTTAATTATTTATTACAATTAATTATCTCAATTGAGAAGTACTGTCCTAATTATCAAAGTGTCAAGGAGAAAGTTGTACAGAGACATGAAAAACTCCCGATACAGCTTTCTGTTGCTCAATACGTGCTACATAAATGTGTTTTTCCGCGTGTGAAAGAAGCCCGCGTGTACACGCAGAATTGCCGCACGACTGGCCGCTCGAGGCACTTTGCGTGTATTCGTGGGCTTCTTTCACACTCGGAAAAACACATTTGTGTAACACGTATTGAGCAACAGAAAGCTGTATCGGGAGTTTTTCATGTTGCTCTAGCACTTTCTCATTCACACTTTGAAAATTAGGACAGTACTTCTCGAGTTAGATAATTAATTACATATAATTATTTAATACTCAGTAACGAAAGAATCACTGGCGGCTACTCGACTGTACTAGAAACAATACGCACTAGGTTTGGTTCGCGTAACGCCGTCCCGCTTTTTTTAAATCGCGCTGCGTGATAGCGAGGACACCCTGTATATGATGGCTGTTTTTTTCAAACTGCCATGTGCACTTATCATGTGACTTGCAGTCTGTTATATGCATTGCAAAATGCTTCTGCGCAGTCCTTTTCGTGGAATTAAAAAAAATTATGGGGTCTCACGTGCCAAAATCATGATCTGTTTATGAGGCACGCCGTAGTGGCGGACTCCGGAATAATTTAGACCACCTGGGGTGCATTAACGTGCACCTAAATCGAAGTCGACGGGTGTATTCTGCATTTCACCCCCCTGCGAAATGCGGCCGCCGTGGCTGGGATTTGATCCCGCGACCTCGTGCTTATCAGCCCAACACCATAGCCACTAAGCAACCGCGGCGGGTTTGTGGAATTCAAATGCTCCTTCAGCCTGGTGTTGAGACAACTGCCAGTTTAGCCAACATACGCATGCCCACACGAGAAAGACACAGAATACTGTACTAAAGTTGACCAAGAAACGCATTTCTTGACATGGTTAACGCTTCGACTGAACCGATTTCTTGCATCTCTAGGGCAGTTGCACAATCTCTCACTACGTCTGCGCACAGACGAACAATGGCTAAAACGGCTGTTGTCTCCGTACAGATTTGTCGATCCGTCACTGGTTTTAGAGTGAAACCTAGATGTCCTCACAAATTTTAATTTTGCGGGTTATCATGATACCAGTGGGCAGCCAAAGGGAATATGCCTAATGCAACGAGCTTTTATATTCCAATTAGCCTAGCTTTTACGCTAGCATAGCGAAGTTATTAAGCTGTGAGCGAGCTCCATCAGGCTCGGCTCTCATACAGACCTCAAACGGACGTGCACTGCACTTGTGTGGGCGGAGCTTGATTGCAGTTCTTAGCTTCAGAACGAGCTCCAGCCTCAAAAACACTCTGCATTTGCCCTTCACCTCTGGAAGAAATCCGAGCCAAGTGGAGTACGCTCACAACATAGTTGTTTTTGCTCAGTCAATGTAAATGCTAGGCTAGTTAGAAATCCAAAATCTGGTAGTTTCAATTTAAAATATCACCTTTGGACAAGCCCTGATACCAGGAATACAAATAAAATTGGACAAGAGGTTCAGGTTTCATCCTATCATTAGTGACAGAAAGATAGATCTGTGCGGAGAAAAAGAGCCGTTTTAAACAGGCAACACCGTTCACGTCAGGGAAATAAGCGCACCTAATTGGCTGGCGCATCAATGCACATTGTGTTTGGGTAGAACAACGTACATACAACCTTTTATTTTAGGTATTCGAAAGCGCACGGAGGCATTTAAAACAATGGAAGGTACACCAAACTACGGCGGCAATGGAATGCGAGCACTGTTACAATCCAGGAAGACAACATTCTCCTGTTTCCTGACAAAGCTCGCATTCACGCAGACGTACTATTGGACAACATGTCGCAATAACGTTCCGCCAATCCACGTGCTACACCTACCTTTCGATCGTCGCTTTTGAAGATGGTGCGGTCTCGAAGACCAGTTGAAAGAAACGAGCCGAGAAGAAAGAAAACGGCGAGTACCTCGGCTAGAACTACGCCACGTTGGTAGTTGAAGTCAGACAAGACCATCCTCTGCAGTGACAAGCACGTATAGATCAACTGGCTTGACAGAAAATAATCAAGAAAAGAGTAATTCTGCAGCTGATTGGTGCCGCAAATGTATATGGTGCTATAGCATACAAGAGTCAACACCCGTCCTATATTTTGCCCACATTTGTTATTGATCATATATTTGAACTCCTAAACTGCAACTTGATTACAACCTTTTTTTATTAGTTTAAAGAATTACTCAGTATATTTGTAATAATAGCCGAGTCTGCGTATGTATCTGTTTCTTCAAGCCTCGAAGCACGAGTGAGCCTTCTTATAGTTTCTAATTATCCCGTTTTGGACGACTTATGTTCGAAAAAACGAACCTTCTATCGCATGAGTGAGGCATGAATGAAGTGCTTCAGAGTCGTTTGGAGTGTAGAATTAATTCAGTTACCAACAAATTACGCATGAAGCTCGCCCCTATGCATACTTTAATCGGCAAACATTCAGTATGGTTGCTTCCTTTTAGGGACCAAGGACATGTGCAATGCGCGTCAGACAGCCGTACTTAGCAGAAGCGTACAGTATGTACAAAGCAGACTGATGCTTTCGAGACAGTAATAAAATAATATGTACTTGTGCGAACCAAGACAAGCTTAAATAAGATGCAGTACCTTCACAAGAGCGCCTAATATCCGGCTGTGGTAGAAAGAAAAGGCGTTGCAAACCCGCTCATGGGTTTTACATCCAAGTGCGTATAGGCAAGCGCGATTTGTGGCCAGGAATAAGGGCGTACCTCTGTGCACACACAATTTCACTAACATCTCCAGCACCGTAACTTGCACACAGAGAGGATAGTGTCTTGGTGTCCTGAGAAAGGCCCAGATGCACTCGCTACCGGCTGTATTACGCACATCACAAGGCAAGTCCGAAGCCCCAAGTGTCCAACCAGTGATTGCTACCGAGACAACGCCCCTCTTTATTGGGAGCTTGAAGGGATCGAACAAGTAATACAGAAATGCATTTCAGCCCATAGAACAAAATGACCACAAAGAGACCTGGAGGAGTGGTTACCGGACGCTGTAGCCACACGATAAAGTATGAGATGTATGGTCATGTTCGCGAACGTGCTTGGTCTGGCTGCCGAAGTTACATGACTGTGCCGTATAGCCATGACTGACATGAAATAGGAGGAAGCTCTGGACATGCAGTACTGATTGAAATAATGTTTCAAGCGAAGCTTATATTGGCTCACAAGTTTCAGTGGCATTGTTGTCACGCAAGAATTCACGTGTGCCGCATACCCGCATTGCATATGCGGATATGAACCAGGGATATGCGCGTGTGGAACAGGGATAAGAAAGAAAGAAAGAAAGAAAGAAAGGAAAGAAAGAAAGAAAGAAAGAAAGAGAGAAAGTGCAGGTGCGGGGAAAGCTGCGGCGGCGCAGATCACGTGACGCGTGCGAGCAATCAGGGTCGTTTGGTGCGTCGCGGGAACGGAAATGGGAGGAAAGGGTGTTGACGCGCGGTCCGCCGTGCTTGCCTTGCCTCAGATAAGTTTCGGCGTTCGGATGGGAAGGCTGCGCGTGGTGCGTTCCGCCGGGGAGCAGGCTGCTTTTGAGCAACGGCGCCACGAACGCGCTCGGGAAAGGGCTCGTCGTCGACGTGCCGATTCTCGCGTGAGGGCTTCCGAAGCCCAGGCGGAATGTCAGCGAATAGCCACCGACCCCGAGTTACGGGAGCGCGATGTTGAGGCCAAACGTCAGCGTCGTCTTGCCCTCCAGAAACCCAACAACGGTGGTGCACGCCTCGGCAACGCTAGCGCCAACTCCCCGGTGCGACGGCCAGATTTCTTTGTGAGTTTCTCAATCGGAACTTCGGAGTCAGCTGCAGTACGTGTGGCCGGTTGTGAATCGAGCACAGCGTGGTACTCGTCAGTGCAATTCGATCCGAGGAAGACCGAAGAAAGAAACGACAAGCTTCGCTTACCCCCATTTCCTCGCCAGCCGAGGGGCTACTGACATTTTTCTACCTCTCTCTCTCTCACATACACACATTCACGTTTGTCTAACTGCATCTGATGCTTTGAGCACACCAGTTACCGGAAGTTGGAAACCTGCGGCTCTCTGCAGCTTGCAACACCCATCCTCCTAAGCTTACGCAAGGCACGGAGACGAATAGGGGATGAGCATGCTCTCTTGTTTCCAGCTGTTTTTACAGCGTAGGCTGTTATTAGCTCATTCCAATAGCCGTTTCGGTTCGCGATGGTGTCCGCCGCCGCGACTTCCACCGAGAGCGTCTGGTGACCGTAACCACTATCGCCGGAAATGCGAAAAACATGTACCTGTTTCCCACCAGGATTGAATCCGGCCCGTTGCGCGGGAGCCAGATACTCTACCACTGAGCCACGCAAGCGCTTGCTATCAAATAGCGGGAAAATGCCCTATAGACGCGCCCTAGGTAGGCGCACAGGCGCAGACGACGAGGTGCGATTCAGACGAGGCGAGCAATCAATGCGACCCCGAGCCTCCGCCAGTATGGTGGCGTCATCTATTTAAGGCGCCTGCAAACGTAGAGCTACGTGCGCGGCTACAACCAGGCATCATCGGGCTCAGCAGACTGCTGTGCAGAGAGCATTACAAGCCGCAGCTCGCCGTCGACGCCAGGCGGATAGTTCAGATCATTCTGGTCTAAACGAGGCGAAGAGACTTTGCCGCGAAGACCCTGTTGTGTGTGGTGGCGAAATTGGAACTACTCTTGAGCCGCTCAACCAGGTTACGTTGTGACTATGCTGCGTGTGCCGCGCAGGCTTGTGGCGTTTTCCTGTCCAGGAAGCAGAGCACGAAATCCCTGATCCCCTTAATCATCTTCATCGCTACCCTCATCATCATTATGATCCACACATTTACGTCCGTTGCAGACCAAACACCCCTTCCAGTGATCTTCAATTGCGCCTGTCTGGTGCCAGCTAACCTCAGTTTATCAGGAAGTTTAACCTCAGGTTTGAACTTCCTGATGCTACTAGACCCCCTTTTTCTCTGCCGTTCTTCACTGCTCTTTCCAGGTTCACTTGGCACCGCTTCTTTAGTGTGATAAAACATCGATTACGCACCCGACGCACTACATGACATGCCAAACTACATTTTGTCCTCCTAATGTGAACCCCCATTTGTTGTCTAATCCACACCACTATATTCCTCTCCCTCAACCTTACACGTATCATTTGTCGTTTCATCACTCGTTGCGCAGTCCTTAAATTCTTCTCAAGCTTTTTGCAAACCTCCAAGTTCCTGTCCTGCATGTTAGCACCAGTAGGATGCAGCGATTGTACACTGTTCTTTTTTCTTCTTGAAAAAAGCGGTATATCTCAATTATATCACTCGGTTGTATCCTGATGCGGTGAATGTCTCACCTCCATGGACCACAGGTGTTGTTCCAAGGCTACGGCGTCAATCATTGCGGCTGTAGCCAAGAGGCCCAGTACGCACCAGATGTAGGCTGAGCAGGGCTGTGCGCGCTTGTTGCGCCAAGCCGCCACCAAGCTCAGTGTCACCTGCGCAAGGCACAGTCTTCCGGTCACACAAGTCTGTGAATACACCCCCCCTCGCCCCCCCCCCACCCCACCCCACCTGATGGCTTCGGACGCTAGGCTGTCATTGCATATAATGTAGAGCAGTAGAGCGTCACGCCCAAAACTATTTGGCGATAACACTTTCAAGTGCAGTCTACGAATAATTTTGGGCTTGACTGAATTACTGAACTATTACTGAATATATTATTTTGTGTTACTGCAGAGTAATATCAGGTGGGTAACACTTACCAAGTAGGGGTGGAGTTCGTACGCGCGAGTGTCTGATTGCAAAACAGGAGGTAAAAGCCGCTTCAAATCAACGGAACAGTACCAAGGACTATCGCTGATTTTAGCAACAGTTGGCTGCTGGTAGTTATGTTTATCTCCCTGAGGGAAGAGGCAAACTGCACTGCCTTTAAAACTTAAAGCAAATTGGGTCGGAGTTGCCTCTCAGTTTTTTTTTTTTTCGGCACAAGATAGCACTACGAGCACGCCGCGAAATCTTTGACGTCACACGATTGTGACCGCGTCCAGCCGCAGTAAAATGAAGCAATTATCTCAAAATTACCTACCTGCTTTGAACTATAGTGTATAAGTGTTCATGGAAACGAAGAAATAAGGGTACATGCACAAAAGATAAATTAGAAAATAACGGCGTCCTTGTTGGCCGTTTCTTATTGCAGGGCTAGTTTCGTTTGCTTTTCAGGCTGTTCCCCATGAAGAAGTTCTGGAATACTTGGCAGTGAACAAACCACTTAAAATATGCATTATTGTTTGCACGCTTGAACAATGATTCGTAGATCTTTCAGGCTAAGTTAACGATGGTGACAATGCTACTGTAACAAACCCATACTTGTGGTTCTCTGGAAGGGCAAAAATACGTAGTCACCGGCTTTGCCGCTAGTCGCGATGGTGGACGCAGCAAGTGCATAAAGCGGCACAGTGCCCCACTGAAGTAAGTGCCATGAATAAATAGACAACTGTTGTGTGCCTTCCCACCCCCACCCCGCCCCCCACCCCCGCCCCCCCTCCCACTTCGACCTCTAAACGAAGGATGCCGGAACATGCACAAATTGGTTTATTGCACCATTGGAGCAAGAGCCACACGACGCATTGATGTGTTTTTTGTCAGTCTGGGCCTTTGCCTCAAATGACGGTAATATCGACCATGTCATAACAGCTCATAAATATTCAATTTATATAACGTCACCTTCACACCTATTTCCTGCGCGTTGAATAAATATGGCATCAGGCCATCAGCACTCAACCCCCAGATAAGATCATACATATTCTTGCAGATTCCCAGCAAGCATGTCGAAAGTACGCACAAGGACGGATTTCACCGATTGCTCATAAAATTCTACACAAGAAGCAAAACATTCCACTAGTTCACCTAGTCTGGACACCTGGGCATGCGTCTCTCCCTGGCAATGAGCGCGTTCATGCGGAAGCCCGAGGCCTAACCCTCCAGGCACCGGTGGAAGACCAGTCCAACCAAGACAAGGTGGTAATTAACGATACCGCTTACATACACGCATATACTACAACACTAGAGACTATCCCGTAGAACATTCCCTCCACCACACGTGAAGCTAAATAGTGCAGATGCAGCCGCTTGGCGCCAGCTCCAAACTAATACGTTCCCCAGCCTTGCTCTCCGCCACACTTTTTACCCAAGCCAGTACCCCGACAAATGTCTGTTTTGTGGGGGTCACCCAAACCTCTACCATTCTACGTGGGAATGCCCCAAACCACCCGGCTTACCTAGAATACCCAACCCCTCCCCATCCTAGTGGGAAGCCGCTCTTTCCAGCACAGCCTTCGACAACCAGCGATGCCTGATCGACCGGGCCAGCCGGATAGCAGCAGCAAATGGGGCCCTGGACTGAGGGCTCCACCCTCTGGGACTTCTTTTTAAGACATCAAATAAACTTTTCTGCTGCTACTACTACTAGAATATTCATTGCCTGCACTTAAGGATTTTGAAGAGCCGACTAGTGGAATGTGGCAGGGAAAATATTCCCTTCGTTGCGCGTTTGTCGTTTCAACCATGCGGACAAAACAATCTTTGGTGTGTGAGGTGTCAAATCTAAAGGGCAGACAAGCTCACCAGGACCACTGCACTGGCGAAGCTGGCAGCCGCGGTCCTCGTGATGCCGGAGCAGATGTCGAACAGATTCTCCTTCTCTCGCACCATGTACACGGCCTGCCGTATCGTGGTCACCGATGATCCCACGTTGAAGAGCTGACGCGGAGAAAGACAGAAAGAAAAAGAATCAGTAACGCCGAGCTTGAATTCTCGTTTCATTTCTTTGCAGACCACATGGCTGAAGCAAAAACTTGGAGGACGCTTAAGTTTCGCCTTTAATATAGAACGCGACAGCTTTGAAATATCTCTAATTGCGTCCAACGCTTCCCGGCAACTGCAGCTTATGTAACCGTGATGTTTACCGGGTAACGCTGGCGGCGAATGCTTTGCACGAAGGCGTGCTTTCTGGTAGAAACGCGGCCTCTTGCGTGGGCCGATCAAAACAATTACATCAATTTCTGGCTTCTATTATTGTTTCGCACTTTGCATATTTCAGTCTGAGAAGGCAAAACAGAAGAGGCAAGCGCTGTCGGTGTGTTGTTTCATGACATTTGTTTGTGGGCTTTGATTCTCAAAATTCTGAGGAATACCGTTTTCAAGAGTGTAAGACACGGTATGAGCAAGTTTAGTGATAGAAGGGTGTGGAAATATAACTCGCATATACCGCAGGTGATATAGCAAAGCGTGGTATATACATATATATATATATATATATATATATATATATATATATGCGAAAATTTTCGCTCATGGGACGCCGGCGTCGACGCCGACACCGGATTTTCTGAGACTCGCGATTTGCACAGCACTGCAAACTTCGTGACACAGGCGTGTCATAGCTGCCAGTGCAACATTCAGTGTGTCATGAGAAACTACTACTACAGTTATTTCCGTGCGTAACTCTGTGTCTGTGCCAACCCAATAATCATCCGTAAACACGTTTTCCCAGCATCAGCACGCTTGGTCCGAAACGATATAAGTTCGAATCCTCCTCCAGTCCACTACATTTTCAGGCATAGAGCGGCGCCTGACATAAGCAAAAAAATTGCCGTGAGCTAGTGGCGTTATACTAGTCACGGTGCAACCAAATCAGGAAGGGCCATAAAGGTCCACCAAAGTCAGAACAGGAATTGGCCTCCCTGGTGTAGTATTCGGCGACTACCTCCCTCATGACTCCTGCAATTAACTTCCGTGAATAATTCGTGATTATATGAGGTTGCCATACCATGCATGGACCATTCGTGCCATGCGCGTGACATAGCGGAGAATAAAATGTCTCTTATATAACCTCATTATGAAACTTCTTTTTTTTTCAAAACAGGTAAAGGAAACGGTTGAACTATTCTATCTGTTATCAAGTCCGAAAACATTTTCTTTAAATCGTCTTTGACAGGTTGGACTATTCAGGTTCTGTCTTTTCAGGTTGACTTCATGAAAAGACCAAAATTCCCTACTCAATAATTTGGAATACCAAAGGAGCGATTTAAAAAGATTAGCCAATTATTATTCTTTATTTGTGCATTTAGGACATTTATTGCGATTGCAAAGTTGAAGTCAAGGAGTAGGGAAGTAATGTCTGCTCGGGCGGAATTTCAGAACGAACCCCACTTTAGAGCTGTCTGTTCTTCAAATAATGTTGAGGTTCCACTTATTAGTTTTTTCAAAAAACTTCCACTGATCATTTCGGACAAACTGAACTGGAACGCCTGTGTAATGTTTAGCAAATTTCGGGGACGAGTATGCCGAAAGTGTATGCCAAAGTATGCCGAAACATGCATACGAAGAATAGACAACCAACCCCGAAAAATGCGTTTTCTAGTTTTATTGTTTGTTTCTTCGTATGAGCGTGACAACAAATCGAGCACCTTGGATCCCTTCGTTCTGCTAGAAAATTGCAGCATTTCAGTAATGCTCTGAATGCACATCAAATCTATGACGCCCTCTAAGAAAGCTCTCAAGTTAACGCCACGAATTACGTTATACCGTTTCAGTAGATGCAGGGACACTGTAATATTCTCGTGAACACCGCACAACGCATTTCGTGCCTCTCAGGGCACCAAATTTTGGTGCGTGAGTACCCGCATGTGGTGCCGCACAAGACAGGTGCACGGCATTGAAAAATAGTAAAAGTAGTAAAGATCTGTTGTTCAGACAGGTATCCTGTCGGCGCAAAAGCCTGTTTTGAACAGCAGTCGATGTTCCCAAAATTATTTCATGTGGACCCTACTCTTAGTTGTCCATGCTATCAGTGTTGAGCTTGGACATAAATGTCGTAAGTTTATTGTATTATCAGCAGCATGTTGTAGCATATAGGCTCTACTTTTTGCACAACATTCAATCTGTTGATTAGTGCAATAATGAAGGATATAAACTAATTCAGATCTTTAATTTTCATAAGAATGTGAACATGGTGTTGTGAACCCAATTCATTTTCGGGTGCGCGAGGGGCGATACTGAGAGGCGACCATTAAAGAAAATGGTTTAGTGATTTTACATCACCGGGCGAAACATTCACTGCGAGTAAAAACAAATATTTGTCTTGTAACTAACAGCTACATAAAAGAGCACTTGTTTTTAGTCCCTTAATAAAACAAAAAAAGTTAGGTTCATAATAAAGCTTTGTGTCCCAAACTATAATTACAAATGTCTAAATTCAACAGGTCATATATGTGCTGTGCAAGTTTGGGCTACGCTCATGTAGCTATCAGTTGGTTAAAGTCATGCTATGCTAGACATATCTTCTGCAACACTGTTTATTTCTGTGCATGTTCTCGAATTACTTTCTCTATATTCCGTTCTTTATAAAATTGTGCATAATGTGATCTCATTATTTCTTGTCTGTATTTTATTAGCGTTCAATACATCGTTTGAATTTGTGCTATTACACTGTATTCAGCATTCCTTGGGTTTTTTGTGTGTTTTCGTTGTTTCTTGGCCCAGCTACGGTCAGCAGCCCGAGCCACTGAAGACGCTATCTTATCTTTCAAATTCACATGCATAAAACGTATCTAAAGTATGTGTTGTTGCGTATAAACAAACTTTCCTGGTCCATGTGTCGAGCGCAGATCCAATTTAAGTAAAATTAAGGTAGCACCTTAACGAACATCCAGGCAAAAATATTTGTGAGGATGCAGAACTCACTTATCTCAAGGATGATTCGCAGTAATAGGTTGTAATAATTCGTCCAAACAAAGGCCGTGTGTTAGTGCGGGTACAATCCATAAATTTAAGATCTTCCGTTCACAAAAACTCTCTATCTATGATCCTCTGCTTGCCATGTATGACTTATAGAATCTACTCAATGCCCCTTCTCTCAACTCTGCTTGTGTGTGTCTGTGTGCGCAATGCACTTGGTAACACACTTGTGAATACACTTGCCAATGCATTCGACAATGATGAGTACCCGATACACTTGCCTCTTCGGCACCATGCCCTAAAGTATTGCATGTAATGAAGTGGAAGCTAGCAGAAAGTCAATTTTGTTTGTGGATGTTGCATGATTGAATATGTCTATCCGAGCCCATTTCGGACACCCGTATTTTCAAACGGGCCTCGACAGGAACCTATTCCTAGACTTCAAGTACCAGAGAAGACACCGCCCTTCAAGAACGGTGCTTTATGATTATTATGACCATGACTCTGTCAAAAAATTCACCTTCTTTCTGGCGCACTCGAGTAGACATCGGCAAGACTTTGTTACAAGATTCTCGCTCAAAATCCACGTGGAGTGGTACTGAAGCTCAGCCACCAGATCAATTGAAGCGTGCGTGGTGCTGTCATGCAGTTTGTTGAGTGAGCGAGCAGTGTGGAGTGTCGAGTCGAGAAATGCTTAGGAATATGTCCGTTTGTCTTCCCGACATGTGGAGACGCAATCCTGTAACCAAAAATATTGCCAGCCTCGCGCTGAAAAACAGCCGATCCTCCGACTGCACCACCGGGACCCTTCCTAAAGAAAAGAAGTTGATTTCGCGGGCTCACCGTGAACACCCCGTCCATGACTGTCATGGTGCGCCTGGAGGCGATGGGCAAAGGACGGTGCACGACTTCCGTCCAGCCGAATGCCAGGGACACCAGGCTGGCCCATCGCAACGACTCGGACACGAGCGCAGGCAGCGAGGCATACAGACTCTGAGGCATAAACAAAGAGAGGAATATAGAAACGCCTGGTAGGCCTTCAAGGTCGTCATCATAAGCCTAATTTATCTTCACTGTAAAAAGAACTTTTATATTAGGGAACATTGTCAAAACATTGCTTTTCTTGCATTTTGCTATGTTGTTCTTGCACTGTTTCAAAACGTACGATAAAAAGAACGCCTCCCAGCGATGTCCATTACACCTAGTCCTGCGTCAAGCGACTCTATGCTGTGACGCTTACGTCAGTCGGCTCCTCCAAGGTATCCGGTTTTAAAATCAGCAGCTTACATTCTTGAACTTAAGGTGAACTGAAGAAATGTAAAATAATTTTCATCGCAGTAGCTGTTTTTAGGCCTGCATGATGCGCTGTTCTACCACTTACGACACCAAGAACCGATATGAAGCGACTAAAGCAATGATTGACAGAACCATACGGCCCTCCCATACTGAAAAGCAACAACCAAAACGACATATACATATTGGAGGTACACTTTAAATTCAGTTATGCAGATTTTTATGTTTATTTCAAATATGAATGAATGTAATGGTAATAAATATGCGAGAAACGTTGGGACGCCCATGGACAAAGTAGTGCCGCGTATGGGTCGTGAATGGAGCTTTCTACTAGTTCCCCAACAATGCTGTCTTTTCCGACAGGTGTGCGTGAATGGCTGCTTCTAGATGCTCTGACTGCTAAGCAATTATTTCGAGTTTGCAGTGCGATTCGTTAATGCAATTCGTTCCAGAGACTTAACTCCTACGCGAATAGTCGCACTCTCACAACTTCATGTTATGCTCTCTTTATATAAAGGTGAGCCATCTATGAAGAATATAGGAAACATCCCGGTGGTTCCTTTTTCAACTCTAATGAAGAAGCGTGCGTAAATGAAGATAGCCTCATGGTTAACGTTCGCGTTTAATGAGTGGTGTTGAGTAATACAGCTCCGTGTTCGACGGAAACGCCTCTGGCGAAAAAGGAAGGTAATTAATGTAACGAATACACTTGCAAAAAAAAAAGGCGGATTGAATACACTGGTAGGAATCGGTTTAGGTGACGCTTTCATGATTGCTTACTAAGAACCGTTCTCTTCAGCGACCATTTGCAAATAAAAAGCGCACTGCAATATTCAACACATTGTCAATGGAAAAACACTTCACTAAATCATAGATCATTACAGACTAGCCAGGGCTAGATACCCGGCAGCACATTGCTCGTTAAACAAGTGGCAATCGGTGGCTTGGCGGCTATTACAAACCAACACATTCCCCAACCCCATTGCCTTCAGTTACTATCACCCAGACGTATACACAGACATATGTAAGCATTGTAACAACCAAAAAGATCTTCAACACATACTCTTGGCAGGCCCAAAGAAACAATACAATAACAATACCTGTTCAAAACACAACAACAAAGTTTAAAAATAAGAAATTAGAGGCAATGGGAGACCATCCTGCTCAGCTTGGACCCGGATGCTCAAGCAAGAGTAGTCCAAATGGCTGAAGACGCCGCCGTGGCTCAGGGGCTGCCGGCCGCCGTCTAACGGGGGGATGGGGGAGGCCTCTAGTCATTACGCCCTCCTCTAACCACATTTTGGGCAAAAGAAAGTTATTTCTCTCGGTCAACGTGACTTGTTGCAATACAGCTGAGCATCTGACGCATGATGACGAAGGAATGACGTGGATGAAATCATGAGGTAAGAATTGCGGTGGATGAGGATGGCATGGACATGACGGCACGACAGCGGCTGTAAAAGTTGCACCGAAGCCGACGCATGACGATAACGTAATGACCGCAGCGGCATAGTGATGAGGTCATTATGGCGATGAAATGACGACGATGGATTGACAACGGTGAAAAAATTAAGATGGCATTACGGCGACGGATTGACGTTGATTTTATGTCGACGACGCAGTGATGAAGACAACAGGAAGATGACGGAACGATGACCGCGACTTGGTAGTGAAGGAACGACGACGTAGGAATGAAGATGAAGGAACGGCGATGGTGAGAATGAAGGCGCTGCAAAGACGACAAAGGGATGCAGGAGATGGCGTGACCAATAAGACGTGTTCGTGATAAAATTAACGTCAGCGCTTGCGTTGATAATTGGCTGGTCGCGGTCACCTCGCTTTGCTTTACATGCCGTGCTCGTTTTTTCTAAAGCCGGGACCGCCAATCGTGCAACACAGCAGCAAGAACCCGAAAAGTGGTGGGATAAACAATGAAAACTTCGCTTAAAAAAATAAAATGTAACTTAGACTTTTCGGGGCCTATGTGGGTCCCGAAAGGTTGACGCGTAATGAATGTGAACAAGGAACCCGTATGGGTCCCGAAACGTCGAAGTAGTATTACATTTCTGATTTATCTGGAGAGTGCATGTTTTATTTCAATATGAGTAAGTAATGATACTCTAGCTTTCCAGCACTGTCTAGTTGAAATAAGCAAACAATGAACACCCTACGGTGAACGCGTATAGTGGACCGTCTACCTGTCCCCGCGTTTTGTTTCAATGTTAAAGTGTGACTAGTACTATGGGGCTTCTGCGTTGCCCAGGGGGCGCTGCAAAAATTGTGCAAAACAGCGCCCTCAATCCGAAACTGGGGCGCTATAACGTAAAATGACTCCAAACTGTTTTGATTACAATTTCTGCAATCAGCCTACACCATTGGTGAAAACATTTTCGGGCCACTCCCAACTTCGCCTGTCTGCCACGCGACGTCACGAAAACCGCGATAGCTCCCCACCTGATATAACGTGTACACACGGATTATGCATGATTAAACCGCACAAAAGAAAAATAATCATTCCTGATTCAACGCCTTTTCACCATTAGCCCTCTGCTATTGGTCCAATATTTTCTGGCTACGCCCACTTCGCCTGTCTGTCACGCGACCTCACACAACCGCGAAAACTCACCACGTCAAAGTGACGTGTACGCGCACGAAATGCATTAATATGCCGAACAAAAGTGAAAAATTTTCTGAATAGCCACAGACTGCCCCTATCCGAAAAGAATAGAAGATGGCGGCCCGCCGATGGCTCAGGCCCTCGCTACTCGCACCTGCCGGTGAGCATGTATTTATTTGCGCGTGATGAACCTTTTTCCGGGGAAGTAAAACGTTATCGAGCCCTTTCGGCATACGACATCGCTGTGCCAACTCTTCCTTGCTGAGGATCTGTTTTAGCGGCATTCTTATCCTTCCGTTGCATGCCGCCGCGATTTTAGGTCAGCCACCTCAAGCTAAGTAAGGCGAAGCGGACCAATCGGAGAAGCCAGCACCACCCTCTTCATGCGGTTTTACATTTTCCCTGTGCTGGCTCGGCCCCATCTAAACCCTCTCCACTAGATCGTGCTCTTCGCCTCTTGTCAGCCAATTAGATAAGAAAAACCGGTGAGTGTAGACAATGTTATTGGTTTTGAAAGCGAACAATGGTGACCTCCTATAAACGAGGAGAGTGTTTGATTGGGTTGTTCAGACAACGCTGCGGGTCACCGCCCAATGCTTGCGCCAGTGGTTACGTAAATTTGACGTCAGGAGTTCGGAATCAAAATAGTTTGGAATCATTTTACGTTATAGCGCCCCTGGGTAGTACCAAGCTCGGTCGTCTGCTTCGGAAAGCACGTTTACAATATGGGCCCGCCACTTTCGGTTGTGTTGTACCACGGCTTGCAGCGAATATCGGGCGCCGAAGATTTTTTCAGGGGTGGCACGCTGCGTAAAGGCAAGAAATTATGCTACACCGAATACGTGTACGCCGTTCAAGAAATAAGCGGCGAAGTTTTAGCGCGGTGTCAATCGCAAGTGAAGCGAGTCAGGTACGAAGTTGAACTTTAGGTAAGGTTTGCACGCGGCTAGATTCAGGCGCACAAACGCGAGGAAATGCTTGCTGTAAATTAATTCACAGCAGGGATAACCAGACATCATGTGTACGGAACTGCTCGAGTGCACGATGGTACGCACCACGACGGCAGCGGTCTTTCAGCTTACCGCGATGTACGAACTGCTCGAGCGCACACGATCGTACGCGCCGCGACGGCAGCGCTCCTTCAGCATGCCGTGAAACGGCCGGCCTCCTGCAATATTTGTTGACTGCATGCCGCTAAACAAGTAGTCATGCCTGCGCTGTAGTAACCGCCATCTGTCCCTTTAGCAACTGATAAATAACTGACGCACTGCATATGAGCTTGCAGTAACGTACTACGTGCAAATCGCGCTGCAGCGCGAGCTCGTGCGCTGCTCGCTTGATGTAGCTTTTAATGACAGCGCTCGAACATCAATGTGCTGTAATCAATACTTCCTTGCTGCTCTGCCTCAACGTGCTGGCTTGAGGTCAAGGATGAGCATATTTAGCACCTCAAACCTGGGCTGGTCATAGCGGGGTAATGAAATTATCCAGCGCGCCCGACGCTCCGCTTCATGAAGACTTGAAAGAAAACGGTAGAATCTGATGTTGAGATTCAGGCCTTCTTGCTCGTGGCAGCTCACGACGCAGCAGTAATGACGGTGACGCTTTTTCACGGTTGAGCTAGGGCTCCCCGGATCGGCGTCGCCGATTTCTTCTTCTTCCAGCACTACGTCCCACTGCCCACGGACAGTTAGTTTTCGTTAAACTAGGCTGCGGCCAGCTCGCAGCGTGGTCGGCGTGGTCTCTGAGAAGTGACGAGTCTTTTTGCGCTCGCAACAGGGCTGAAACAAGTGCGAATCGAGGTAGAACTCGGGCTAGAAACGTGCTTCGCCACAGCCAGGGCTCAATACTACGCAAGCTGGTACTACCCAGATATACCTTGTCTCGCCCCCACCAGGCGCCGCTACTATACCTCAAACTCCAGCGCAAGACGCCCATACAGGGTGTTTCATTTTAGCTGCACAATATCTTTAAAAATTGCCTGTGGCAGATTCCATAATTCTAATCATTGATCGAAACTACTCGATAAAGCATCCATTATTTCCACGAGAAATCCAACTGCTTAATTGAATAATGAACATAATTACGCTAAATAACTTTTAGTTAATTTTTTACGGCACATATTTTCATTTACAAGCTGTAGCTAGTGAGTTTCCAAGCTGTATCCACTTCGAACGAACTTTCTGAGCTGTGCTAGTTTCGAGATACTAGTTTTCAAAGTGTCCGACGAAATTGAGCTTTCTTTCATTTTCTGCGTTGTGCTTCAACGCAGAAAACAGCGTTTCCTTCAGAAAGTTAACTGGACCGCCAATGAATTTTGTCGTATACCTTGAAAATTATGATCTCGAAACTGGTTCAGTCCTGAGAATTCGTTCCAAGTGGATGCATCGCCTTGTGAACTCACCGGCTGTAATTTGCAGATTAAAATATGTGCTGCAACATAATTCATTAGAAAGTTAGTTAACACAATTTAACACAACTGCCACAGGTAACTTTTAAAAATTTCGTGCAGCTAAAATGAAGCACCCTGTATGTAGACTTCATTTACTCTTTTATCCAACTCCGCTGTACACTTTCCAGAGCTGTGATGATACTTCTTATATTACGGAATGTTTCTTCTTCTTATTATTAGTGTTACCGAAAAAGGAGTTGCCATGACAATTGTGAGGGACTAAATCTGTTTCTTTTGTTTTCATTTCGATAATCATCAAAAATAGAGCGGATGCTACTGACATGCTGCAATCTGAGAAGCGAAGCTTTTGTTATCTGGGGGAATAAATTCAATGCAATTGCATTCTGGACCGCGTTTTGCACCCTAGCAATTACCTGCCTTCCAGTGCAAAACGGACAGACGCGGAGACCCTCACCACGTGATCCACGTGACCACGCATTATACTTTTTCTGGGGTGGGCCCCCTTTGCAATGACACTGCATCGAGTTTCGGCGCGGCGACACGGATACTGGAGATAGTGCAACAGTAAACTTCACTTTACTAGGCGAAACACCAACCAAGCACATGCTCCGAACCCCAGACCCTAAAAAAATACGCATATAAATGTTGACTTTGTTAAGCTGATTGTGCTCTTGGTGACCTGCATTTGTTGGAATGAGGATACTTTCGTAAAAATGATTCATCACTGAGTAATTCCGCCGAAAAGAAGGCCAACGGCCGGGACATCTCCAAGGATTGTAGAAGTGGAAGGACTGTTCTGTCTGTGAGCTATTCGGCAAGACAGCAGCACCCAGCCACGATCAAGAAAGTTTGGTAAGGTTTGCAAAAAAAGTACGCCTCCATTCCACTCTGTGAAAGTCGATGTACAGCGAAGCTGTTCCTGACGTCAGACAGATTCAACCGACGTTAGACAAGACCCACCACCACAAGCGATGCACGTCACGCGCGCACACACGTGTGCGCGCGTGACACATCCTCATTCATCTAGACACAGCACACATCCTCATTCTTCTAGGCCATCCTCCAAGCGCAAGTGCCTTATTGAACTAATTAAATTTTTGAAAGTAAACTGCGTCAGACAATTCGTAAAGTATGACTCACACACGTTTCAGACATGGTAGCTTCGGATTGTAATTCGAATATACGAGTAAGCATAATTCTGTTACACAGAACCTCAAATACTAAGCCCTTTTCTAGCCATCGTTTGAAGTCTGTCCGAGTGACCGTGGCTGCTAGGTGGCGGTACTGTTTTTGGATGAGCACGGAACGAGCCCACGAAAAATGCTGACCAACTAGAGGCTAACAGCTTCTCTGTAGAATGCTTCGCTTTAAAGAAAGCCACAACCACAGAATGTAATCATTAGACGAAGGATTGAGAATTTCCAAGTTTGCCTCACGTAGGCAACTTGTCTGCTCGCGAAACACGAACAACTGATGATGGCGACAACGTAAAGGCATCGGAATGTGCGTCGAACGCGTCAAAGTCAGCGACCGCTCATTGTAAGTAGGAATACTGCTGTTGTGGGCGATTCGTAGTGGCGAAGTCGGAGCACGTCTGTGGTCGGTGGGCGCGGCTGGTATGACGCTGACCAACTTCTAGTTGGCGCCGTGCTATAGCCCTGGTTCTGTGAGCATCGATGCGTGAGATCCAAGACGACAGTATCACCGTGATCTTGTCCGTCAGCTCTGGAAGTTTGTATAAGTAGAAAATCTTCTGCCGTAGTCAGGGTCAAGCGCACATTGACCGGCAGATGACTCAGGAATAGCTGTTGCCAGAAAGAAGCATCGATGGTGTTTGTCTTGTATCCAATTGGAAACTGCATGTGAGGAATAAATTGCATCATTGTGTGATCGGCGCGTTCTTCATCCGCGAGATGCTGCTTAAAGCGCTTCTGCTTGGAAATGAGAGTTCGCTTAATAATGGATTCTTGCGGGACGGTGTAGGGAGCCTGGGATGGTGGAGTGGCGACAAGGCCACGAACTCGCGTAATGAGTCTACTGACGTCGCTAGGCGAATTGGACAAGACGTGGAAGCAACGTGTCTGTTCGCAGGTTATTGGTTGATCAGTAAAGCGCGCTTCGAGGTGCAGGAACCAGAGGCCAGGGTCGGCGGGCTATAAATGTAGGAGCTCGACTCGAACTGCACACACGACGGTTCCGGTGGCTGGGGAATCCGTATGGCAAGCAACAGGCGCGTCGGCGTCCATCGAATCAGGCCAAAGTGATGATAGAAGGTCACCACTGTAGCTGGACGTGTCCAAGAAAGAGTTGTCACTGCTCCTGAAATGTTGACGTTGAGCGCCTCCTGTGCAGTCGCAAGAGTGAGTCATCCTGCTTTACAGATTGATACCTCGCGCGGTCGGAATTGTGCCTTTGTCAAATTGTGTATGAATGGGCACGGCTGTCTTAATGGCTGCGTGTAGCACATAACATTTATTCATACCAGAGAATCGTTCTAGCGTAATCAAACGTTAGTGACACATTAATAAAGAAAGCATTAAAACACACCTTCACAGTGAAGCTGTTCGTAGGATGAAAAGTGCTCTAAAGCGCCTTAGGCGCATTTTTCACTGTCACGCGAGAATTGAATGCTTCACTTAGTTGAAGTTTGCAGGGAATGAAGGCCATTTTTGGAGTGGTGTACCCGCAAAGTTGACATGGTGCAGATTAATTATTGGTTTATGAAAGGAAAATTACTACATACGCGTTTTTGGTTTCGTTACAGCCATTTTGCAAAGCTCGTCGAATGTTTGTACGCCATCGTTGAATAACTAACTGTGCTAGTTAGCCTGAATATGACGGAAATCTAGGGCATATTATGGGTGGTGTAGAGGTAACGTTTAAAACATGCTTTGAAAGAAAAACTAGTTCAAGCGCTCCTAAGGAAACGTGTCCCTGGAAATTGGTGATTCTGCGAGGGGGGGGGGGGGGGGGTCGCACGTATGCTGTGTTTTCTCATATTGAGAAAAACTGCGCAGCACATGATGAAAGATGCATCCCCGAACAGCTGCAGCACACTCGCCTGCGGAACATTCAGCACAATATATATTTGACAACATTCCGGCCTTACACGCCGCATTTCCTCGGCGCCTATGACGTTCACGAGCCGCACAGGACTTCGCAGGTTTTTTCTTTCTTTTTTTTTGCGGCCGCGTACTTGCGATTCGCGGTTTCGGAGCAATCAAACAAGCTGTTAGGTTGAGCTTTGCGCACATGTTACTAAAATACCAAGCGGGCAAAAAAGATCTGTAGAACTCGACTATGGCGCCTATGTTCAAGTACGCCGGTAACGAAAAGGCTATTGCGTGTGTGCTCTAATAATAGAGGAATTGGTCTCACTACTTTAGTGCAGTCTCAGCTATCGCATCCTGGAGGTAGAGTGAGACCACTTGGCCTACCTGTCATCAGACCAATGAACAGGCAACAGAAATCAGGAGTCTGACGGAGCAACTGCAGCCGGCAGGCCCAAGCTTTAGAAATCGCGTGCAGTTTTGAGGCGCGATGCACTAGGGAAAAATACACGAGTATGTACTTGTGTAGAACTTGCATTTTCTGTTTATGGGCACATGCATTTAGTCACTCCCTCGAAAAATTGTTGACTTCTTCGCACTGATTTGCAATGTAGTACCTTTCAGAGCGACATGGACACAGCAAACCTAACGAAGTTGTTGACAGATATCACCTGTTCGTGTTTTTTAGAGCCCCTGTGCGGCTTACTTAGGGGCGTGAGAAGGTTCCAAGGGTCGAAGGCATCGCCACGAAATGTCGTAGACTGCTGTGACAATGTCACCGCGACCGGAGGTGGGAAACGAGGAACGCTCTTAGGTCACGGCCTGGCGTAGGCTGTTGGCAGGGGCTACGGGACCGAGATTTGCCCGCACTGGCGTCCAAGGGGGGGGGGGGGGGGGGGCGCTCGAATGATCTAAACGTGAACCCCTCCGTAACACCAACTTCCCCTCTCCACCTGATTTTCTCACATACGGATGCACAGACACCATCTTACGCCAACTATCCTCTGTTCCTTACCCTCCTCCCCTTCCTTACCTTTACAGTGACGTAGTATCAGCACGTTCTCCAACTGTCTTCGCAAGGCGGCGGCAAAGTGTGGCAGCGGGCTCGGTATTGAGGAGGAACACTCACATAATAAAGAGCGGAGCTGGCGCAGCATCGAGGGAGATACATCGGATGTAGCGGAGAATACAGAAATGCTCAGCTCAGATGTAGCGAAGCGTGTGAAATGACTCTGGCAGAGCGAAGGAATAGCACCAGATAGAGTAAAGCTTTTGCAAGCTCTCGGGTTTATTTCAGGCTGTGGGAAGCTGGACTGCTAGAACTTCGCAAGAATGGGATAAATCGCTTGTAGAGACAACATCGTTGTCTTTGATCTATCCGTTTCTTGGGCTTGCCTAATGTGCAAAGGTTTTTATTTTTTATATCATGGGTGCTTCCCTTCTGGGGTACACGGATTGAGCAGCTCCACACTGTCTCTGCGCATCAAAAACACTGTTATAACTGAAAGTACTTGGGCTGCAGGAAATTTCTGAGTCAATACTTAGTAGAGTCATAAAGAAGGTGAAGAAAATCCTATCGCCTGATTTGCAACTTGTAGGGTTATTGCTGGTTACATAAGGTGCGGGGGGGGGGGGGGGGGCATTCCGGCCGACGTCTAGGGGGAAGCCCCCCCCCCCCCCCTCCCTTCCCCCTAGACGTCAGCCGGAATGGGCCGACGTCTAGGGTAGATGATGAATGAGGGAGCTGCGTCTCACGCTGATCGCCCGTACTCGCTGACGGGTGCAAAAAAAGCTCTTTCTCTCTCTCTCCCTGTCAGGCACATTGGGCGGATCCTGGGTTGCAAGTGATTCTAATGTCAAGAGCAACTGGTGTCATGTACAACTGGGAGGTGCAAAGAACGCTGATACAGCAACATCCGCTGTTTGAACAGAGCAACACAGGAATTCGCACTACGTCAATAGCAGGCAGGTTGGTGACTGATATTGCACGGGAAGTTGAAATGAGCTATACCCACGTGCTGTTCAGCTCGCCACGGGTTCTTGTTAAAGTGACACTTTCAGCCGGGGAGCAAGAGATGACACAGCGAGCGGGACGAAAAGCGAGGGACGACCTAGAAACATTTTTGAGTCACAAGAGACAAGAACTCACACGAAGTTGAAGACACAGCGCTGTAGTTGCCTTTCTTCATATACTTCGTATAAACAACGTTTGTACTATTTCATAACCCACAAACTGCGATTTCTTCTTCCATGACTGTCTCGTTAAATACTTTTGTTATACCGACATCTGATACTGTTAAATTCCTGGGTGTTACTCTCGACAGACACCTTAAGTTTAATAGCCATGCCAACTCGTTAATCAAAAAGGTTTTATTTGGCATCGGCATTATCATTAAAACGTGTGCATTCTTCCAACCTCATCTGATTAGCTCGTTGTATGATGCTTATATTAATAGTCATTTATCATACTGTTATCCTCATGGGGTAATGCATATGCCATTCATCTCAAACCACTTGAACGTCTTCAAAATCAGGCAATAAAATTAATTAATTTTAGCTCATTCCTTTGCCATTCTTTACCTATCTATCAACGTCTTTGCATTTTACCCATTCAACAGCTGTTCTATCACAAGTTGTCACTCATTACATTTCGTCTCTTTCATCGTGAAACATCATTAGACTGCCTTCCTTTTGATAACCTCATGAACAAAAATAATACTAGGTTTTCAGAGCGCAATAATCTTCTCTTACCTAAAATCAGGTCCAACTATGGAAAATTTACACTTCGCTTCTATGGTATTTTACTTTAGAATCGCATCCCTGTTAATATTAAGTCATCTCTTTCAGTGCAATTTTTAAACACGATATCAAAAGAATACTGTTAGCAGAACCATCTTTTCATTTGCCATAAATACATTTATCATAATAACATTTTCTTTGCATTACTTCTATCATTGTATCGTTAGGCTTCATATTTCTGTAAAAGAATTTGTATTTGGCTTGTTCATTGATATGTAGAAGAGCGAAATTTTTAGTTACGCATTACTAGATAATCCTGCGTTTGATTATTTATTGGTGGTGGTGGTGGTGGTGATGATGTTGAAGCAGGCGGGGTTAGCCTAGCATACATAGCCGGCAATTGTTCCGCCTGATCCTCCTTCGAGTTGATATCAGGGGTGTGTCACCAAGTGTCTATGAGCCCCGTGTCTCGCAGGAAGGCCAGCAGCAGTCGTTGCGCTCTCTTCCTGGTTGTCGCAGGACCTCCGGGGAAAACGACGTCTTCAAATGTCCTGTGCGTAAGACCGCTCTTTTGTAGGCTATCGATCATCGCTTTTCTTTCTTTGTCAAACTGTGGGCATATCCAAATGTAATGTTCGATGTCGCCAATGTCACCACAGAAAGCACAGAATGGGGAAGCGCGAAGCCCAGTCTTGAATAACCAAGCTGTGGTGTACGCGGAGTCGGTCCTGATGCGGTATAAAAGCGTCGCTTCCTCGCGGGTAAATCCATGAGTCACGCAGGCTTCGTGGGGATTCTTGTGGATCTCCCTAAAGTGAAGGCGGATTAAACCCTTAGGGTTCTGAAGAGCTTTTGGAGCTTTCACTTTTGGGACACATGTCAGCGCTAGGCGTGCAAGGGCGTCAGCTATCTCGTTTCCATCAATTCCTACGTGTGATGGTATCCACTGGAATCTTATGTTAAATCCTTTGCTTGTTAGATCGTTATACAGTGCCAGAGATTGCCTTGTAAATTTCTCTAGAGGTAGGCCACGATGCAATCTCTGTAACGCTGACTTGGAATCCGTCAGCACCACGACATCTCGTGCAGAGAAGGCCCGTAGTTTCCGCAAAGACGCGGTGATTGCGGCGCTTTCTACTGTTGTAGAGGAAACTACGCGATCCAGTCGGCCAGACCATGACACATCAAGGGATGGTATGCAGAATGCCGCTGCACAGCTATCTGTTTGTGCGCACACCGAGCCGTCTGTGTAAACTTGTAAGTGGCGTTGAAATGCTGTGCTCAAGTGTTCCAGCACAATAAACTTTGCTTCTGCAGTTGAAATGGTGCGTTTCGCCGGTAGGTGGGGTACACTGAGGCTGCAGTTAACGTCCGAAAAAGACCATGGTGGGTCAAGGCGACTGCGTTTAGGCCATTCCAATCCTAAACATTGGAAAGTGTTCAGCGCCGCATGGAAATGTGAGCGAGTTCAGCGCCGCATGGAAATGTGAGTGAGATTATTTGTTGTGATTTTATTGTATAGCGCTGTTTTAATACATATCTAATTGTTTTCTGTTTATTATAACTTTTTCCCTACGAAATGCATTTTTGACGCGTTTTTTTTTTACTTTTTTGTTTTGTTTTGTTTGTTCGCCCTCTTCTTGCCGCTCTAATACTCTTATGTATCCACTAATGATAGGAGGTCCCCCCGGCAGTTTCTTACTCTGGGACCTCCTGTTACTGTATATAACATGTAAGCCCGTTCTTTTTTTTTTTTTTGTACATGCAATAAACAACTTGGCTCTTGCGCTGGCAGAACTTATATGTCGACAGTAAACTTATTACGCCACTTCAGTAAGAGGCAAATTGGAGAGGGGGGGGGTAAGTGGTTCTTGAGGGAAAGGGAAAGGTTGGCGCTATCTTCTGCAGCCCTTGAGGGAGCACGGCTCAGCGCCAAACAAATTGGAGAGAGGGAGACAGAAATGGAAAGAAGGACAAGGAGGTTAGCCAGTGTATATATCAGCTGGCTACTCCGTGCACGGGAAAGGGGTAAAGGGAATAAAAGCTGTTAGAAGAAACAAATAAAAAAAATTAAGTGAGAAAAATTCACACAATAACGTGATGCTACGCGATGCTACGCGCTGCAACGTCGAAGTCGGTCGCACAATTCACAATCCCTTAAGAAGTTCAGCAGGGCCCTTAAGGCCTTGAGTGCCGAAACCCGTCTGGATCAGTGTCCTAGAACTTTTTCCTCTGAAAGGGGCAATCGTCAAGTTTTTCGAGCGCAGTCGCAAGCGATTTTCTTGCCCCTTTGAAACGGGGACATTCAGAGAGGAGGTGCTTCATCGTCTTCTCGCAGCCACAGTTGTCGAAAGCAGGGCTGTCGCCCATTCCAATGCGAAACGAATAGGCGTTCGTGAATGCCACGCCGAGCCACAGGCGGCACAGACGTGTTTCTTCCACTCGAGGTAACCCAGGTGAAGATGGAGTTGCAGACGTGGGTCCAGTCTGTGGAGACGTGCCTTAGTGAATTCACTGGTGTTCCACGGAGTCTAAATAAGCTCGCGTACGAGGAAGCGAAGCTTTGTGGCTGCATATGTTCTCTACAGAGGCATTGATATAATATGGGCACAATCGAGGGCCGATCGGGCAGCGTCACCCGCACGATGACTTCCCGAAACTATGCTGTAACCCGGTATCCACTGGTAGATAATGATGTGCCCCTTGTCGATTTCGTGATGGTGAAGTAATCGGATGTATGCGACTAATAGCACGTTAGGTCCGTGGTTGAAAAGGGACAGCAGGAACTGGAGAGCTGCCTTTGAGTGACAAAAGATGGATCATGACTGTGATGATGCGCGACGGACAAACTCCAGAGCAGCACGGATAGCTGCGAGCTCTGCAGCCATCGATCATGTAATGTGAGACGTCTTGAATTGTATGGTTACAGATTTCACGGGAATAACCGCTGCTCCAACTGCACTTTTGGAGGAGACAGACCCGTCCGTGTAAACGTGGATGCACTCCCTATGCGTCTCATGCATGAAATAAAGCATGGTTTGTTTAAGGGCGAATGATGTCATCTGCGTTTTCTTTTTTATACTGGGAATTACAACAAGGACTTGGATTGGATACAGGTAGCACATTGGTACAGATCGTCGTGCTGCAGGCGCGAAGTTCGACGTTAAAGTTTCATGGTTGGCGGCGATAGTCCCACTAAACGCTGAATGAGGTCGAGCGGCAGGAAGGGAGGAGATATGTTGCGATGGAAGTCGGGCGAAGTGTCTGATGTGCATTCTTAAAGCGTCGAATTGAATGTACCGTCGATCAAAAAAGTTTACGGACAAAGGGATCTCACAAAAAGCTGAATATCTCCGCAGTCTCAAAACGCAGCCTGGTATTCCCATTTCCAGCCTCTACTGGTATATGCGAACAACGTTGTGATGTGCGGTTTGGCTGGCTACTTTTAAAGGCTGCTCGTATGATCAGCGTTTTCTGAGATCACGTGGTCCGTAAACATTATTGGTCGATTGTACGTACTGATGGGGTGATTGTACGTACTGATGACGATGACAATTGTTGCTGGAAAGGCCAAGACCTATTCGCAGAGCTTGAGCTTGCACAGACGGGAGTGCACGTAGCTTTGTCTTACCGGTCCCACCTAGTATAGGTATGCTATAGCGTAGGAGACCCAGGAAGTGTGCGTTATATACTTGGAGCATCGCCCTCATAGATACATACCATGACTTTCCCACGAGAAATCTGATGACATGGGCAATCATGGCTAGCTTCTGTTTATGTAGGATACATGAGGACTTCAGGAGAGATCTCGATCGATTGTAACTTCTAGAAAGCAGTGGGTCTTCTCGTGGGTGATTGGCTGTCCATTAATTCGGACAACATATGGTCGCACTGCTTTGCGCCTGAAAGCGACCATAGAGCACTTCTCTGACGACACCTCCAGACCTCATGCTCGAAGGTAACCTGATGTTAATGTGGCCGCTTTTGAAGTCGGGCGCACACCGGGGGTCGCGTAACTCCCAATTACCAAATTATCGTCCGAATTGATTGGCACATGTACGATCGACACAAGGGAATGAACTAAGTCGGTGAGCACGAGATTAAACAGAGTGTGGCTTAAGATTCCACCTTGTGGTACGCCATGGTAGGTGTTGTGCTGCGATGTCACCTGTCCACCGAGGAATGACCTGTCCTTCAAGTAACTGAATATCAATCAAAAAATAAGGCCACCTAGGCCGACATCGCCCAAGGCATCCAGACTGGCTCGATGAGTTATGTTGTCATAAACACCTTTAACATCCAGGAACCTCGCCGCTGACAGTCTCGTTAGACTGTGTTCGTGCTGAACAGACGAGACACGATCTATCACGCTGTCAATAGAAGAGCGTCCGCGTCCGAAGCCTACCATAGAGTCAAAGTATATCTCGTGATGTTCTAGATACCACTTTTGACGTGTGAGCACCATTCCCTCCATCACCTTTCCTAGACAACTGGCTAGAGCAGTCGGACGATAAGATGCTACGGCTAGGGGTGATTTGCCAGGTTTGAGCAGAGGCACAACGCGGCGGGACTTGCATGCAGAGGAACCACTCATTCAAGCCACAAATTGTTGTAGACGTCCAAAAGAGCATGCCGGGCTGTTGGACCAAGGTTGCCAAGAGCTACGTATATCACCCCGTAAGGCCCAAGTGCTGAGGAACGTCTGCACGCTGCCAATGCCACTTGAAACTCCTATGTTGAAAACAGATTATCCATTCGAGAATCCCGCGAGATGGGAACGTCAAGGAGATCAGGTGCGGTGAAC
Organism: Dermacentor silvarum; assembly: GCF_013339745.2. NCBI lineage: Eukaryota > Metazoa > Arthropoda > Arachnida > Ixodida > Ixodidae > Dermacentor > Dermacentor silvarum. The sequence goes on along the minus strand of NC_051163.1, from coordinate 146,950,153 downwards.
GAGCACGATTGACCAGCAACCATCGAACACAAGTCCTCCGTTACGTCGATCTCTCGGCGACCATGGTAGAGAGCCAGGCATTTGAAGGGGTGACGTTGTTGCGGTGATGTTGAAAGACTGCGCACAGTCTCCATATATGTAACACTGGTTTATGTGGGTCAAGGGAATCACAGAAAGTCTTCCATCTTAGAGAGCGCAGTAAGGTGATCCGACGCTGGATCTTTTTCTGTGTGCATCTCGTCTCCCTTAAGTAGTATATGGACTTGGTGCACTTGTACCATCGTTCTGTGCGACGTACAGGCATGACGCTACTGGGTGCGACGGACGCAATTCGCTGAATTCGAAGCGGAATGGGAGCGGCTCCGTGCAATTTGGAGAAGCGAAACTTAGCGGCTAATGGTCTGTACTTCACTATTGTTGCGGTGTTCTAGCACATCACTTTTGCCTTGGGCGAGCAGGACGATAACCTGCAGCTTGATGTTATTTCAATGACTCACAAAACGAGCACTTAACGGTACGTGATCTGTAGCAGCTTTATCATTTTTTTGTCATGTGTAAATTTTCTTGCATTCTTTCAAACAGCTGCTTTCGCGGGTCGCAAAAACGCAAGACTTATCGTTTCGCCCGAGGACAAAAATTTGAAAATCTCTCAGACTATGCAACTCGATGTTATGCGAAGCATTTTACAAGTGGCTGGCCATCTAACATTGTTTTTGGTTGCACAAAGCGTTACCGTGTGGTCCAACGTAGAGCGAGCCGTTAAGTCAAGTGTGTGTGTGACGACAGCAGCTAGATGACGACGACGACGACGGTGACGACGATCGCTTGACGACGACAGCATGATATCTACTTCGGCCGTTGGACGCGAGTTTACGCCATACCGATTGTTGGATTCTACATAGGCGCAAGCAAGAGAAACACAGATCACGACGCCGCGTGTGACCAAATGTTATGCAATCTTATGTACAAATGTCTATGTCATGTTGGTGTACGCTGGAACGGCGATGGCATTTCTACTCCGACGACGTAGCTTGACAACCTGTTCTACACGGGCCGATCATGAAGGCGGTACAATGTCACACAGCTTAGGGTTGGCTGCTATGAGGAAAGGACTCGGGATTGTGGGCCGATACCGAAGGCAATGTATTCACAAAGTGCTAGTTATTCTCAAAGCGCAACCGAAGTTTGCTTTGATATGGTAGAAGTATGCGTGCTAACGACGCCTAATGGTTAGAGCATCGGGCGGCTGTGCTCGAAGTCAGAGGTACGGTCACACCGCAACTCACTCATTTACTTTTTTTTAATGTGTGAAACGAGGCGAGACAGGAACCTACCGGCCTGGAAATACCTGGAATGAGGCAAAGAATGCTTCATTTTAAAATAACAAAATAAATCGATGATGGCGATTCACCTTGCTAGAATGTTTGGTCATTCTACTACACGGTTCTGCGAAGGGTCTCCAAAGATGTGACGAAACACATCATGTAGCTGTGCGTGTGTGTGAGATGGGAAGTTAATAAAAATGAAGTGCCTCTCGGTGTATTAGGAGTGCGTAATTATTTGTCTAATAACGGGTAACTACACTGAGCGCAATTTATTGCAACTAGCATTCCCTGCCCTCTTAATGTCCTTCGAATCTATCTATCTATCTATCTATCTATCTATCTATCTATCTATCTATCTATCTATCTATCTATCTATCTATCTATCTATCTATCTATCTATCTATCTATCTATCCAATCGTCTTACGCCGACCTAGTGACCAAAGTTGTCTAATAGTTTCGGCCAGTAGGTATTCGTTCGTGGTTGTGAGGCCGTCATGGTCACTTCATAGCTGTTGTTCCAGCCTCGTCATCCTCACACTCATCATGCCGTCGTCACACAGTCGTTGTCATTTCACTGTAGTCATGCAATCCTCGTCACGCCGTCATCAAACCTACGTCATTATTTACAAAACAACAATCCCTTGTCATCAAACTGCCCTCACCGTTCCATAGACACGCATTCCTTCGTTATTCAATCGCCGTCAGTGCGTCGGCGCGATACAGTCATCGTCATGACGTCATTGTGATGTCCAAACCTGGCGAGAGAGTCGTAGCAACGTGGGCTAATCCCGGAGACTGTGTGGGTTGGATGTAGCTTAAGCACCGGAAATCTCGGAATGATCACGGATACCAAATAGAGATGTCTTCAGTAATACGGCGTGTCATCCCACTGCTTGGAGGCTAGTCGCATGGACGTCGACAGCCATTGTGAGATGGTTGCTCCCTGATTTGCTTCTGTATATCTCTTCGGCGTGACATTACTCCGCGTCGTCGCAACCGCATTGCGCTGCGCGAATAGCTGCGCAGTAATCGTAAGCAAAAAGCGCACCATCGAATATTCGGTTAAAACAATACCGCTAAGGGGAAAATTTCAATAGCGGCTTCGATGTGATAATGGTGCACCATGTAATAGAATATTAAGCCTTGCCCTGAAATAATGTTACAAGTACGTTCGGTACAATTATAGCATACTGGTCAATGTTACAAAAATGAAAACGTGAGTAATACCATGGAGAAAAAAACAAGAAAAAACAAACAAGGGCAGAAAACAGCGCCCTGATACGTGTGGGCTGTGTCAGTGGGGGGGACGCAGCTTCAGTTCAGTAAAGCGTTTTTCAAGTGCCAGGCGATTCAAGTTGAATGACATATTTCACTTAAAAAAGAGATCAACATATGTCTAGAGAAGGGGGCCGGGCAGAGTTTTATCTATGCTTAGAGTTGCCTACAATAAAAATGTCGCGGTTTCACCCGAAAGGCGAAGCATCAATTGCGATAGCAAATTAGTAGAGAGCTATACGGAGTAAAGATAGCAGTTTTATCAGCTGTATAAACTTGGACATGCAGCAGCACCAGCAACGCGCAGAACTGTTGTCGACGCCGTCGGCGTTTTAGCCGCGTTCGCACCGAACGCGCGTGGCGTTGGTGACTGTTGCCGGTGCCTCTGGGGGCGGCTCGGAGGTTTTCGACGATATATGAATGGGACACTCGTCGAGCAGCGTCAGAAATCTTACCTACCTTCTCGCCTCGCAACGTTTTTATATAAATACGCATTTGGTGCCGCAGCGAAACGTCGCCTCCCCTCCCTCCCTCCCGTCCTCCCATGGCCTTTCGCGCGACGGAAGAAGTCGCGTTTGCTTTCTATATATGGTGATTTTAATAGGGGAAAGAGACGCAGCCATTCAGGTAACACTGCGTAAAACGCGTGTTTGCTCTCCGACGTGTGCTCGCTCCCCGTGAAAGCGCGAGTCCCTCGCGCCCGTTCACTCGCACATACAGCGCCCGGAGCGCGGCGACGATTTCATCGCCGTTGACGTCATACGGAACCTCACGGCAACGGTGACGGCAACGACGACGCCAACGGCAGAAATCCACTTTGGAGTGTCCATATAATTGCTATCGCAATAAAAGAACTGTCAGCCCTCCCACTGGGGTGTAGATGGAAGACCAGCGAAGCTGTGCTATGGTAGGAATTATGTATTTCCAATTATGGCTATTAAGATGTGATGGTGTAATTGGTTCTCTGAACTATTAAAGAATGAGAAATATATATGATCCGGTGGTTTTCACGTATATACTGACCACAGGGACCATGACCTTATGGTCGCTACGGTACACCGTCATAGGGTGTACGGCAAAGGTTGGCACGTTCTTCATACACACGTCACCAACGCGGTGCGCGTTTGGTGCGAAAGCGGGCAAAACGCCGCCGCTGTCGACAACAGTTCGGCGCGTTGCTGACGTGCGCTGTCAGAATGCTGGCGCGAGCAAGTGCGCCAGCAGCAGCGAGCCAAGGTTCATGCGGTATATCGCTTCAACGGAAACTGAGCGGCGAAAGCACAGCGCATACAAAGGTAGGAGCCGTGTTGCAGATAGCTTTCAAGATACGGTGCGCGCGACCGCCTGTCGCCGAGAAACGTACAAGTGCGCTGTTAATTGCTCCCAGAGCAAAAGCCGCACTCCCTCCCTCCCGCGCTGCCTTCCCGCTTTCCTGCTTTCGCGTGGGTGACTGGGTCGCCAGTTCCCCTTGCGCCAGGTCGGAAGATACGCATTTGGTGCCGCAGCTAAACGTCGCCTCGCCTCCCTCCCTCCCGTCCCCCCACGGGCTTTCGCGCGACGGAAGATGTCACGTTTGCTCTCCGCCGTGCGTTCGCTCCGCGTGAAAGCGCGCGTCCAGTACGCGCTTTCACTCGCACATACAGAATGCGGCCAATTAGAGTTTTTTTTCTACACGCGGACACGACCATCGGAGACTGAGCCCTTAACAGCTTCGCTGTAAAAAAATATCATAATGTCAGGCAATACTGAACACTCCAAGGAAGAATATTACTTGGAAAAAACACAACGCAAAAAAGACACGGACACGAGAGAGCGGCACGCACACAGCGCTGACTTGCAACAGTTTATTCATGAGGACATGAAGGAAGAAATTTATATATAAGAATATGACAAGGAAAGTACGCAACGAAACAGCTCCAACGAAACCACATTTTGTAATTGTGTTTCAAATTTATTTTACGTTGTTTTGATCTACTGTCTGGTGTATCCACTCTTGCTATGTCTCGTGTATAGAAAAAGCAGTGTCTCTGAATAAATAAATAAATTAGGGAACTGTAGCTGTCGGAGGGTCTGAATTTCACCAAAGGGTCATTCTACGTGCAAACACCAAATTTCAGGCGTTGAATATTTTTCAAAGGCAAAAGTTGCGGTTTCGACACAACAATACAGCGTACTACGAGTACTCTCTCAGTGTTGAAGAATCGACGTTCCGAATAAGTAGTTATCATATTCAATTGATATTCAACTACAGTGCTCGGTCACGGTGAATACAGTAGTCTGCGTGATCGTTTAAAGAGTCTGAAAAAAAAAAACGATATTTAAGTCGTACCGTCTTTCTGAGATTCCGCTATTATAGCAATCAAAAGATTGCCAGAATGGACGTGTGGCGGACGCGATATACATTAGTACATCTGCTGGAGCCAGGTGCGCCCACCAGCTGTCGGTACCAGGGCATTGTTCTGTGTCACTCGTAGCATCGCTGTCAAGGGCGGCGAAAATAAATAGGTTCACACGTGCTTGTAAACCAGCTGGAAAGGAACCGAATCAACCGAAGACATACGAGTTAAAGTGCCTTGCACCGTACCCAGACATGCACTATTGAAGGAAAAAAAATTAGGCCACAAGCGGGCGCCGAATAAATAAATAAAGAACACTTTCCTCAGCGATGGATTCGTCGCGTATGCACCCACTCCCATCACCTACCCAAGGTTTGACGTAGCTGCAGCTAGCACCGGATGTGAGCTCCAGTAGACGGGTTGTGCTATAGCAAAGAGCAAACGAGGCCTCCGCGCTGATCGACAAAGTTATGCCAGTGAGCAGATCTCTGTTCTGCATAATCCAACAATAAATAGCGACATAAAACCTGCACATATGATTAAAGCTCGCAGGCACACATGAGCGCGTAATCGCTGAGATAAAGGGTTAGAGATAGACAGGAAAAGGAAGAGAGGGAATGGATGGGACGATGCAGTACTACAGTGACATAATAATGCGTCCGGGGTACGGTACGCACAGATTGCACAGTTATTAGCATTAAGTTTACCCTCAAACGGCCCCTCGGCCTTTGAGGGTAAACATAATGCTAATAACGGTGTGTGTCTCGGCGTCGTTGTTACCCTCAAAGGCCCATCCGGCCTTTGAGGGTAACATTGACGCGGAGAAGCATTCACAAGCATGGCAAAAATTTATATTTTCGGTGCTGCCGTCATATCAAAATGAATGTGAGGCCGATTGGTATGCACTTGTGAAGGTGCTTCGCCCCTAAAAACTTGCGCGATAGCGCGGTGGTTAGCTCGCTCGACTCCCGAAAGCACGCTGTTACAGGGGCCCTACAAAGTGAAATTCATGAATCATACCACTCTGTGAAGGTGGATGAGCAGCGAAGCTGTTTAACGCACGACACGTATGTGACACGGAATTTTGAACAAAGGTACGAACATATTTATTGTCCTTATCGGTGGTCATTGTGACGATAGGTACGCACACAAAATCGTGTATCACCTCTGTTATTACATATGTGCATCGCGTAAGACGTCGCGTAAACGCGGCCTTCCCGTGATGCTTCATTTACACAGCCGTCCAACGTTCCGTTGCGTCACCGTCACGTCAAAAAAACGTACAACAGGCGTGACGAAGCAGTGTCCGAATCGTCGACGGCGGTGGCGCCGTCGACAGCTGCACAGTCTTGTAGAGTGCTGACTGACCGGTCCCATTTTCGGCCTAAACCTAGAGAAATATAATCTACATTATGCATTGAGTCTGTTAAATAATTTGATGTTGGTGTAATGTTTGCATTAACTCTGAATAAATTCATTGATTCGTCGTAATGGGAAGGCCGCGTTTACGGGGGAGCGGGGGGGGGGGGTATGAGCCATTCATTGGCTTACGTGACTGACAGATTTAATTTTGAAGTATCGCAAGTGGCAATGCGACAACGGCGGACTGCGGGCATACCGTCATTGACGTCATTTCCTCCGTCGCAGCAGGACGTGTGTGCAACCTCGTTAAAAAACAGAGACGCGACCAATAATTGAGAAAGATTTTAATATACCGTCGGGATTAACCCAGTGATAAGCACCGGGGCCGCACGTTTCAGCTTCGCTGGTTAACCATCTGTACGGCGTACTGCTTGGCCGGTGATTTTATTGCGATAGCAATTATATGGACACTCAAATGCAGATTTCTGCCGTCGGCGTCACCGTCGCTGTCGCCGTGAGGTTCCGTATGACGTCATTTGGAGATGAAATAGTCGCCGCGCGCCGAACGCTGTATGTGCGAGTGAAAGGGGGCGAGGGGCGCGTCTTTCACGGGGAGTGAACGCACGGCTGAGATATATACATATATCAAAACGTTTATTAAAAATAACAGGTGTAGGGAGCGGGTGGGTGGAGCCCCTAGTCCAGGGCTCACTGGCTTGAGCGGTCCGCCGTGCCTGGTCGAGGAGAGCTAGTTGCATCTCCCGATCCTCGCTGGCGAGCCAAGTCTCCCAATGCTCCTTTCCGGAAAGTTTGCCGGCTATTTGCGGTGTATTAATTTTGGGTGGCCTGTTCTGGCAATCCCACGTAATGTGGACTAGAGTTGGCTGGCCTCCGCACCACGGACAGTGAGCGCTGTAGAATGTGGGGTGAATGGCATGTTTCAAATAAAGATTTGGATATGTGTGCGTCTGTATTCGGCGCCAGTCATAAGAGTCCCGCCCGGATAGATCAGGGTGTGGTGGACTGTACTTTCGTCGCTCGCGCCGTTGGTACTCAAGGATGTCTCGCGGTAAGAAGGGTTTTTCTGAAGAGTGGTCAGCCACTCGGTTGAAAAAAGCACGAGCTGCGCCGTCCGCTCTCTCATTGCCATGGAGTCCTATGTGACCCGGGCACCAGATGATCATGTGGTTCTGCGTTAGGTTGGATCCTAATAGGTGAGTGGTGCTATGTGGTATCCTCCCGGTGAGGAATAATCTACATGCGACTTGGGAATCTGTAAGAATTATTGACGATTTTCCCAGAGTGTCCTTAGTTTTTATAGCTAGCGCGATGGCTGAAGCTTCTGCGGTATTCGCACATGCGACTCGAGCCGTGGCGCAAGTCAGAAGCCCTTGATCTGCGGCCGCTCCTACAACTGCGAGGGCGTACTTATAAGTATTGCATCGAGCGACATCTGTGTAGGCCGTATCCGGATTTCTACCGAATTGCTGCATTAACTTGCGTGCTCGTGCACTTCTACGACCCCGGTGGTATTTCGGACTCATGTTTTTGGGGATTGGAACTACTGTGATCTTTTCACGAAGAATTTTAGGTAGAGATTCCAGTTCTTCTCCCGCGTACTGTGGACAAGCGGGGTAACCAACGTGGCAGAGTAATGCTCTGCCAGTGGAGGTTAAGCTAAGCCTCTCCCGTTGAGACATAAGCACCGCTGCGCATAGCTCCTCGTAGTTGTTATGTATTCCTAGGGCCACCAGGCGTTCAGTGGAGGTTACCTGTGGTAGGCCGAGAGCCGCTTTGTACGACGTTCTGATCAATGCATCTAGGGCATTTAGTTCAGTTTTCGTGGGGTACTGGAAAGGGAGACTATATGTGATACGACTTAGCACAAAAGCCTGAACTAGCCGGATCGTCTCAGTTTCCTTGAAACCTTTTCGGTGATAAGTTACTCTACGAATCATGCGGGAGATCTGTTTCACCGTAGTTCTAAGAGTTTTAATGGTGTGGTCCACTCGTTTGTTGCTTTGCAGCCACAGTCCGAGGACTCGCATTTTCTGGACCTCCCTTACCTGGCTGTCTCCTATAAAGAGGTTTACCGGCTCTTGAGTTTGACGGCCTCGACCTCGGATCCTGATATATTCTGATTTATCGGGCGCGCAGCTCATTCCGCTGCTGCGAACGAAGGTTTCAACAGCGGTCGCTGCTTCTTGCAGGATTTGTTTTTTTTTTGTCCTAAAGAGCCGCTGGTGGCCCATAGTGTAATGTCGTCTGCATATAACGCGTACCCGAGCCCGGGTATGACGTCGAGTTTTTTGGCTAAGCGTCTCATGCCGATGTTGAAAAGAAGGGGCGAGAGTATCGCCCCTTGTGGTGTACCTCTATTGGGCATGGGAAAAGAGTCTGAGCGTGTAGTGCCGATACCTATTGTCGCGATGCGAGAGGTCAGGAAAGAGCGGACGTAGTCATAGACTCTTTCTCCACAACCGATGTCATTCAGCTCAGATAAGATTAGTTCATGTGACATAGTGTCGAATGCACTTTTCAAATCAAGAGCGAGGACGAGATGTTCGGTACCAACCGTGGTGTTGCAAAGGACTTCTTCCCGAAGTAGCAGGAAAACATCCTGAGTTGACAAATGTTGGCGAAAGCCGAATATGTATGTGGGAAAGAGGCTGCGGTCTTCAATGTAAGACGTGAGACGCGTGTGAATCACCTTCTCAAATAATTTTCCAAGACAGGAGGTTAGTGATATCGGCCTGAGATTTTGTAGATCATGAGGTTTTCCTGCTTTGGGAATAAGCACAATTTTGGCCTCCTTCCACTGTTGTGGAACCACGCCCCTCTCCCATACCTGTTCATTAAAATATCGAGTAAGCTGTTCTAGGTGTTCGTCACTCAGGTTCCGGATCATAGCATTTGTGAGTTGATCCGGTCCTGGAGCAGTATTTCTCTTCGCAGCTTGCGTTGCCGCAAAGAGCTCTGCTTTAGTTATCGGTGCGTCGAGCACTGCGTTTTCTTGCCCTTTGTATGGTAGGATGCATGGGGGAGTGGTTACCTCTCCTACGTACTTATCTTTGAGCTTAGTGAGGAGGGCCTGTTCTGTTCCCGGAAATTCTCCGGCAAGTTTTTGAAGGGTGCGGTTCGTGGCCGTTTTGGTTTTTCATGGTTCCATTATGCTGCGAAGTATTGCCCATGTCTTGGAGGTGTGTAGCGTTTCGCTAAGTGAGTCGCAAAAACTCGCCCAACTCGCTGCCTCTCACTGCTGTGCGTAAGCGTTTGCCCGCTCGGAGATTTCGGCGATTCTATGGCGCAGTTTGCGATTAAGTCGCTGTTTTTTCCATCGCTTGGTTAGCCCCCTTCTGCCTTCCCGCATATGCAGCAGATGGCTGTCAACTACCGGCGTTTCCGCTGTGAGCGCTATCCGCTTAGATGTTGTTTTATGAGCGTCTCGTATGTGCGTTGCCCAGTCTTCAGCGTTCTCGGGTAATATCTGCGGCATGGGGACTTTGCGATAATTTACCCATCCGTGATCACCACATGCCCACAGGCTCGTCCAATTTTGGGAGAGCCTACCGACACGCTGAGAATGAAATGGTCACTGCCTAGATTTTCTTCTAGGTTGGTCCAGAATACCTCGTCGACATTGTTTGTAAATGTAAGATCTGGAAAGGTGTCTGCGCTGACGCTGTTACCTAATCTCGTTGGGTTTTGAGGGAGAATGATGAGTTGGAGGCACGGAGTAATATAAGACAGGAGCGCCGACTCCGCTCGTCTGGAAGGGACACATTCTGCAACGCCGGCTCCTGCTTCACAGCGTGTTCGCCAGACGGCGCTACGACTTAAGAAAAACTCTGCAGCGGAGAGGAGCAAAGGCGCGGGGACTCTCTCGCGGCGCCTGCTTGCCTATCCGTTTTGTCGTCTGCTCCGCGCACGCCCTGACGACTGTAGCGCGCATAGCTCTTGCGGTTCACGGAATGACGTTAGCAGGAGAAACAAGTCATGTATAATTTTATTTAATTTATTTTATACAGGCCAAATACAGGGCATTTGTCAGGTGGGCCACATGGCACAGGAACGGAAAATAAACAAATGACTGAACCTAAGACGGAAAGAAAAACTAGGAAAATGGGAAGGACATATAACGGCCGTTCGTGCGGTCTCAAGCAATGACGGATAACAGCAGAAATAAGTTTTTAATACAAAGGTGACGTTCATCACTCTTTTCATCTTAGTATCCATCAAGTGCAAAGATGCTTCGCTTGCTTTTTTTTTTCTCGCGATGCTTTCTGTGTTGCCCGGTTTTCTTGCGAGCAAAATTGCCGCATTCTCATTAAAACATAATAATGTAGAATTCCTGCAAGTGTTTCTTGTTTATGAACTTCACAAGGGAAGCTGAGATTATGTGTCTCCAGCACATGGTCAATTGTTGCTTCGTAGACATGCGTCGACTTTGCATGGGTAGAAAAGTAGTCCTCGGCCTCTTGCAATAATCTATAAAAATGCACGTTTGGATAGGTTAATCGGCCGCGTGTTTTGGTGGTAATGAGATTCGAAAGGTTTTCTTGAACGTCTTGGAATGTGGAACCAAGTGCGTCCCTGCATGTCACACAATTAGATTTTTGCCGGAATTTTCTCGCCACGAACCCAGCAACAAAGTATATTACGCAATCGATGATCGCGGGATCATCCTCTGTTTCAGGAAGAATATCCTCACACTCCCATCGGTCTGTTTTAATTAGGCCGTCTAGTTTTGTAGTCAGGTTACTTACTGATCTTGCCCTCTGGTATTGCATCCGAGGCGAAAATTGATTTAATGTCTTCGACAGTCAAGCAAGGCTTCTCTGCGCTCTCGGTGATTTCGCAGTTACCGCATTTTGGAGGTTTTATCAGCTTTTGTACAGAAAGAAGGCGATAAAGCTGAAGGAACGTTGGCATCGTGGGGTGATCATTTTGTACACCTGCTTGGCGAATGGTTCCGAAAAACCGCTCTAACGGATCTTGGTTGAATTTGCTTGTCAAAACATAGGAAAATCCACATGTAGTATAAATACCTGCACAAACCAATTGTTGAGTGTAGGGTTACTCGAAGACCCTCGCTCGTGCTTTTCGTGAGAAACATATCTTTTGATATTTTCCCGTCATCAAGTTCTTTTTCCCATGCATCCAAAAAATGTAATGCTCCCTCAAAGACAGCAAAATCTTTCCCGTCCAAACGGACACCCTCGCGAGGAAGCTTTCTGTTTAAGGCATCGAAGATATCATTCATCAGACTCGTGAAATGGATGGTGCCATCACACTGCTGAAATGCTTGCAGTTCTTTCTCTTGCAAGTATTTTAAGCCATCTGCAACAGCATTGCTGAACACTTGTGCGGCATATTTCACCCTCAGGATCCTATAGCCCGCGTGTTGCTTTGGGAGCAGCACCCAACTATTTGTATTTGAAAATTTTCGTACCTTGTGGTGACCCCATGAAGGCGGAAGCTTGACTTTTTCTGGGTGGAGCAAGAGATCCTGCGAAAACGAATTTCCATCTGCGCTCAGGGAGTGTGTGTTGCCGTTTTGATCAGTGGACCTGCTTTCGCCGTTTTTTTCGGCAGATTCTTCCTTGGAAGGCACACTCAAACTATTGTCTTTGCTTAACAGATCCTTGCCAGGCTGCCAACTGAAGGAATCTTCTCGGAGAAAAGGCTTAGAATTTTCATCACGGCATGTCTCTGGATAATCAACGGCGCCTACACTGTGGGTAGTTGTAGCCACATTGACTTCCTCCTGTCCATCCTCAGCGGCGTCTTCTGGTTCCTCTTGGCATTCAGCATTATTGACATGCGCCAGGCTCCCCTCAAAAATCGTTGGAACGGCTCCCTTTCGAAGTCCAGGCTTTTTCTTTACATCTAATAGGACAACACCTTGGTGTTCACTGAAGTACCTATCGGAAATAAGGTGCTTCTCAAAGTGTCGCGCACATATCTTGTCCTTCGCTTTAAGCGGGCGCTTACTTTCAGGAATTTTTTGTCGCCACTGGTGCAGTAGCTCCGGATCAGATGGTGCCGCGAAGAGAGAGAACTTCTCCCGTCCTTTGCCGTAGCCAGATTTACAGCCGGGAACAAAACACTTCATCGTTTCCTGTCCTGCTGTCCCGTCTCTTCACGCACAAGCAACAAGATAGCTTGTAACGTCAGGCATGAATACATTTACTACAGACATGGTAAACAAAGTGAGGAGCACGAAAATTTCGCACCTTCGCTTCCGCGCAGACGTACAGGAGTGAAAGACAAGTACTTCTGTTGTGTCTTTTTGTACAGCGTTATTTATCGTCTGTTTCCTCTAGACATCTAAAAATGTTTCGTATGCGTGCATAAAAGCCCTACCGCGTGTTTACTTGCGCTTTATTATTTGTGCGCATATATTTTTTGTGTTTGATTGCTGTCAAATTGAGACGGCCGACGGTCCAGGTTTGTAGCAGACGACACGCTCAGCGGGTGCCGCGCTGTCCGTTCTGCGCCGCCGCCGCCGTCGCCGCCGTCGCCACCGTCGCCGCCGGTCTCCGCCACTCAGCGCATGCGCACATGGAAGGAAGCTGTTGAGTGTTTTCCACGCGCCTCGACAGATGGCGCTACGAGATGTATAATTTGCGTTGCACGTTTTGTCCCGAGCGAATGCGTTGCGCGGCGGCGGAGTCGGCGCTCCTGTCTTATCTTACTCCGTGGTTGGAGGTCATATGCTTCGACCGCTTGCTCGAGCTCCCGGCCTTTGGGGGTGTCTGTTCGGTAACCCCAGCTGGTGTGAGGGGCATTGAAGTCCCCAAGAAGCAGTAGTCGATCCTGGGTGCTGGAGTGAGCCTTGACATACCGAATGAGGGCCTCAAAATCAGCCCTTTTTTCTTTAGGTGGGCTATACACATTCGTGATTATGGTTCTTGCTTTGCTGTGCTTCTGCGGTAGTATTGTTACGATTTGGTGGTTGATGCTGCTAGTCGCCAGATAATCTATACTGGTTGCTATGTCCTTGAGCACCATCGTCGCAACCTTAGGGTAATCTGGGTGGGATATCGTGTAGTAGCCAGTTAATTTGACCGGCTTGCTACCGATCTCTTGTAAACAAATGACATCAGGTTTGACTGGCGCAGTGTTAATGTATTGCTGTAGAGCAGCCGCCCTTTTGTGGAAGGTGCGGCAGTTCCATTGCCAGACTTCGAGATATTCGTGGTGTGCTCGCGTTTTACTCGCCATGAATAGTGCTCTCGCTATCCGAGGACGGTATGGGTTTCGGACGGCGGCTAGAGTGAGCACCCGGGCTGGTGCTGGCTCGCTTACGAACCGCAGTCCTTACACTGGCTACAGATTCATCGACGTAAGTTTTTAGGCTTTGTAATTCTGCGTACATCTGCTGCTGAAAATTCTGCATAGTTTGTAGTTGTTGCACTACTTGTTGGAGTGTGCCCTCCATGGTATTAGGCGTCGTTATAACCTTCACAGGCGAGCCTGCTTCTTTAGTATGTGCTGTTTTGTTCGGTTCAGTGCAGCTGCTAGCTTTGAGGGAGGCCAACATTCGTTTGAGATCTGCCAGGCTCTCGCGAAGAAGCTTGTTTTCGTTAATGATTTTTTGATATGCGGGATTTTCTGTGACGGGAGCAGTAGGAGAAACGACTCGTGCCCAGCTTACCGTGTTATCTTGTGGCGCTTGCTTGGTCGCAGTGCCGGGAGCCCTAGATTTAGGCGTCTTGGGTGATTGTGAATGAGTTGGGCTATTTTTTTCATTAGAGTTCTTTGGTGTCCGTGATCTAGATCGACGGCGAGTCCCTGGTAGCTCTGGGAAGGGATCGGATGCGGATTCTTCATCGTCGGAACTTAACTAACGTTGGCGTTGAGGTGGCTTCGTTGAGGGGTCCTTCCGGGAAGTCCGGGGAACGCCAGCCCTCGGACGTCTGTTGCTTTGGGGCTTGAGACGTTTTTTGCAACTTCGGTCTCCTGTCATGTGACCCTCGCCACAGGCTGCACATTTGGGAGCGCACTCGTGTCCGTCTACAGGGTCCTGTTGTCCACATGTATGACACACTGGAGTGTCTGGCTGGGGACAGACGTCCGATCGGTGACCCATTTGGTGACACACTTTACACACCTGAGTGGTGACCTTGTAGGGGTAGCAAGCAAGTTCTCCGCCGTTGTAGTAAACGTACCGCGGCGTTATCCGTCCAAAAAAAGGTGATAACGGCTGTTTTCGTGTTACAGATCATGCGTGCTTGAGAATTTCGACCCCTTGCGTGCGAATGCGCAGGTTTGCTTTTAGTGCTTCAGGCGTCGTGTGCGGGTCCAAGCCATGAATGACACCCTTGGTTGTCCCTTCACTTGTCGCTACATAGGCGTTGACCGAGTGAGGCCGGCCGTAGATGCTTAGCGTTGTAATGCGTCTAACGTAGTCCGCCACTGTCTGGTGCGGCGTGGACACGATGAAGATGTTGGAGCCTGGCTTGATTCTGAGCAAAAATTGCTCACCTGATATTTGCCCGCCGCATCCAACAATCACGGCGTCCGCCAGTAGTGGACTAGTCAGGTTCTTGACCGGTAGCCCCTGATGCGGTCGCACCACTATCTTGAAGTCGTCTTTCGGGAGTGGGGGTAACCGCCTGTAGGCTGGTTTGCGTTTAGATTTTCCGGTTGCTTGACCAGCGGATGCTTCTTGGTGCTTCAAGGTCCCCGAATATTCCGGTGGTTTGGTCTTCTTCTCTTTCGCAATGGCTTTTTTCTGCCGAAGCGTGAGGACCGTCTGCCAGCCCCCATCCGTTTGACTTTGGCTCCCTGTACCGGCGTTCTCATCGCTGGGTCCTCTTGGTGCCGGGAGATTTTGAGCAGCGGAGTCTTGAAAATCCATATTATCAAAGTCTTGGCGTCGCGTGTCCGTCATCCGCGAGGGTCCGGGACGCGCGGTTACGTCGGGGGCTTGATCTTCAAGAGCCATCGAGCGCGCGTTCGCCGCACACTCTGGCGTTCCTGCGGCCGCCTACGTGGCGGCTTTGGTTTTAGCGAGCTCGCACGAAACGAAAGCACGTTTGAGCTTGTAAAACAATAAGTTCCGGTCACTCACGGCTGTGGGTAGTTTCAGTCGATGCGGGACCACTTCACAGATCCGTGATGATCGTGGGAACCAGTCGCACACACAATTTTCCACCAAAAAGCAGGAAAATTCGCGGAGCACATGAGGACGCGACAGTACTCGTCGACGCCGCCGCGCGTCTTCGCACGGCGGAGAAAAAACGCGCGTTCTGCGCCGTGCTCCCTTAAGGGCTGCAGAAGTAGGCGTCTCTTTCCTCCTTTACAATCACCATATATGTAGAGCAAACGTGCCTTCTTCAGACGCGCGAGAGGCTGTGGGGGAGGGGGAGGGAAGGGAACGGACGTTTAGCTATGGCACCAAGTGCCTATTTATACCAGAGGCTCCGGCAACAGTCACCAACGCCGCACGCATTTTGAGCTAACGCGGGCAAAACGCCGATGGCGTCGACAACAGCTCTGCGTGTTGCCGATGCTGCTGCATGTCCAAGTTTATACAGCTGATAAAGCTAATATCATTACTCCGTATAGCTCCCTACAAGTTTGCTATCGCAATTGATGCTTCGCCTTTCAGGTGAAACTGCGACAACTTTTTTATAGGCATTGACGTGGATGATGGCACCGCCGCCCCAAGGAGCCTGAATAAAAAGTTGTCGCAGTTTCACCTGAAAGGCGAAGCATCAATTGCGATAGCAAATTTGTAGAGAGCTATACGGAGTAATGATAGTAGCTTTATCAGGTGTATACCCTTGGACATGCAGCAGCACCGGCAACACGCAGAACTGTTGTCGACGCCGTCGGCATTGTGCCCGCGTTCGCACAAAATGCGTACGGCGTTGGCGACTGTTGCCGGAGCCTCTGATATGAATAGGCACTTGGTGCCGCAGCTAAACGTCGCCTCCCTTCCCTCCCCCTACCCCACGACCGTTCGCGCGTCGGAAGAAGGCGCGTTTGTTCTACATATATGGTGATTGTAAAGGAGGAAAGAGACGCCTACTTCTGCAGCCCTTAAGGGAGCACGGCGCAGAACGCGCGTTTTTTCTTCGCCGTGCGTTCACTCCCCGTGAAAGCGCGCGTACAGACATACTCACACATACAGCGTTCGGCGCGCGGCGACGATTTCATCTCCACTGACGTCATACGGAACCTCACGGCAACGGCGACGGCGACGCCGACGGCGACGCCGACGTCAGAAATCTGCTTTGGAGTGTCCATATTATTGCTATCGCAATAACAAGACACACGTGACGTTTCGATGGCACCGCCACCACGGGAGAGCGTAAGGAAAGGAAACTAGATACGCAAGCGTTGGAACGCCGCCAAAGAGAGGGCGCTGTGAACGTTGAGGTGAGCCACTGGTGTCGGCCTTTTGGGTTAAGAGCCCATGGATTTCTTACTTTCTTTCATTTTATTGCGATAGCAATTATATGGACACTCAAAAGCAGATTTCTGCCGTCGGCGTCGCCGTCGCCGTCGCCGTCGCCGTCGCCGTCGCCGTGAGGTTCCGTATGACGTCATTTGGAGATGAAATCGTCGCCGCGCGCCGAACGCTGTATGTGCGAGTGAAAGGGCGCGAGGGGCGCGTCTTTCACGGGGAGTGAACGCGCGGCGGAGAACAAACGCGCGTTCTGCGCCGTGCTCGCTTAAGGGCTGCAGAAGTAGGCGTCTCTTTTCTCCTTTACAATCACCATATATGTAGAGCAAACGCGCCTTCTTCAGACGCGCGAGAGGCCGTGGGGGAGGGGGAGGGAAGGGAGGCGACGTTTAGCTGCGGCACCAAGTGCCTATTTATATCAGAGGCTCCAGCAACAGTCACCAACGCCGCACGCATTTTGAGCTAACGCGGGCAAAACGCCGATGGCGTCGACAACAGTTCTGCGTGTTGTTGCTACCAAAGCCGCTCACCTTACTTCGTATGACATTGCTGTGTTGCTATCGCATTCATTGCTTCGCCCTTAGGGCGAAACTGTGACATTTTTTTTCAATAACATCCAAACAAAACCTCTATCCTTACCGGTGCCTAGGAACTTTTTGGCTCCCAGGTGTGACAAGGACAGTTCAAGGGCGCGTTGCAGGATCCGGAGCCCACTACCCGGAGCCCACAGCAGTATGTGCCATTGTGCGTGGGCCTTTCTGCACTATCACCAAGATTGGCCCCAATTTTTGGACACGCCGAACAAAAACGCACACAAGCCCAGACAGAAACAGCTTCGCTGTATAAAAAAAAACGCGAATATGAACCTCCGTTATTCGGCGGCGCGCGGCTGCCATCTTCGAGGCTGCTGCGTTTCGCCGATTCCGCTAGGTGAGCTGAGAGCCAAAGTCGGCCGCAGTGGCCTAGGGGAATACCCAGTCTTTGCGTTGACTATATTACTCCTTGCTAGCAATAGTCATCCCTGTACAGTTGCGGCCACGCTACAGCTAGCGCCGACGCACCCACGCATACGCAGAATTGTACGGCACGGCTCGTACGCGTCGAAACGCGGCGCGATCAAGGTGATCAAGTCCTGTCGGTTATCGCGCACTCAGGCTGCCTCGCGTCGGCGTATCTGGCTGTGCAGCTACGGTGTGGTACAAGCAATACTCAGTGAGACAGATTTCTGTCATGTGAGAAAGTGCTTTTATTGCGATAGCAATTATATGGACACTCCAAAGCAGATTTCTGCCGTCGGCGTCGCCGTCGCCGTAGCCGTCGCCGTAGCCGTGAGGTTCCGTATGACGTCAATGGAGATGAAATCGTCGCCGCGCGCCGAACGCTGTATGTGCGCGTGAAAGGGCGCGAGGGACGCGCGCTTTCACGGGGAGTGAACCCACGGCGGAGAACAAACGCGCGTTCTGCGCCGTGCTCTCTTAAGGACTGCAGAAGTAGGCGTCTCTTTCCTCCTTTACAATCACCATATATGTAAGCAAACGCGCCTTCTTCCGGCCGCACGAAAGGCCGTGGGGGGGGGGGGGGGGTGAGGGAAGGGAGGCGACGCTTAGCTGCGGCACCAAGTACCTATTTATATCCGAGGCTCCGGCAACAGTCACCAACGCCGCACGCATTCTGTGCGAACGCGGGCAAAACGCTGACGGCGTCGGCAACAGTTCTGCGCGTTGCTGGGGCTGCTGCGTGTCCAAATTTATACAGCTGATAAAACTACTAACCTTACTCCGTATAGGTCTCTACAAATTTGCTATCGCAATTGATGCTTCGCCTTTCAGGTGAAACTGCGACAACTTTTTTCTTTCCGTTTGCGATGATTTATGAACTATAAAATAAGAACAATGATTTTTGTGAATGTTTATGTATCTTGAAGGACTGTCAACAACTCAGTTCGGAACGATATCTGCTAAAACATCTACATCTGAACGCAAGCTGGCGCGGCTCTCTTGTAGATGTAAAATACCCATCATCGCGAGGCGCGGCAGGCGCGTAGACGAGAGCTTGCGCGCGTCCGCAAGTGTACATGTGATTTGGGCTTAAGAGATTGGTCACGATCTTTTATTGCCATGTCAAATGCATGGACACTCAAATCGGATTTCTTCCGTCGCCGTCGCCGTGACGTTCCCTATGACGTCCACTGGCGATGAAATCGTCGCCGCGCGCCGTATGCTTTATGTGCGAGCGAAAGCGCTTGAGGGACGCGCGCTTTCACGGGGAGCGAACGCACGCTGGAGAGCAAACACGCGTTCTGCGCCGTGCTCCCTGAAGGGCTGCAGAATTAAGGGTCTCTTTCCTCCTTTACAATACCGAAATATATAGAGCAAACGCGACTTCTTCCGCCGTGTGAAAGGTCGTGGGGGGGGGGGGGGGAAGTGAGGGAGGGAGGGAGGGGAGGCAACGTTGAACTGCGGCACCAAATGCGTATTTATATAAAAAATGTTGGTCTCGTCGAAAACCTCCGAGCCGCCCCCAGGGGCACCGGCCACAGTCACCAACGCCGCGCGCGTTCGAAGCGAATGCGGACAAAACGCCGACGGCGTCGACAAAAGTTCTGCCCGTTGTTGGTGCGGCTGTATGTGCAACTTTATAGAGCTGATAAAACTGCTATCCTTACTCCGTACAGCTCACTACTAATTTGCTGTCACAATTGATGCTTCGCCTTCCGGGAGAAACTACGACATTTTTATATTATCAAAACAATCGCTTTGTCGCACTCTAAAGAAGTACAAGAGTTGTGAGAGTGGTAGTACCCTGTTCAAGTCGAACCTGGCCTGTGGAATGATCTTCACAGCCCAAGATGAAGTACACTTGAAAAAATACATACTGAAGGCAAGCAGGATGCATACAACAGCCTTATACCCCAAGTGCCAAGCGTCACGAGAAGTCAACCACATAACAGGAAGAAATTGGTTCTAGGGCTTCATAGACCACCGTCCTGAGTTATCGCTTAGTTCGTAGGACGCGACCAGTCTCTGTCGGCCAACAAGCTTTAAGAAGCACAACAATGACGCTTAAGTTTCAAGTCTGACGAAATGGGGCTCACAATTGTGCGCAATCCACCGAAGATTGTCGAAGCGCGTGGAGAGAAGCAAATTGGTCACCTGACACAAGCCGAATGCAGTAAATAGGTGACCGTCTTCTGAGCTGTCAGTGCCTTAGGAAACGCCCTGCTTCCAGGGCACATTGTGAGACATGCGAACTGCTCAAAGCAAGCACCCATTCTGTTAATTCTTAGCAATCGTGAAAGCCACGTCAGCTTCAGCCCCATCAACAAGACCAAGGAAAGTGGTGTCATCCAGGGTCCTTTCCCCTGCATTGCAGCCGCCGCCTCCAGCCACTTGACGTGTCTGAATTCGATTCTCGGTACAATGCTGCTTGCAATGATTGCTTCATAAGCAACCCAGGGGCGGTATTCTGTAACAGTCCAATAAGTGGACTGTCCATTTCGGCTGTCGCTGCTTGGCTGCTGCTTGACGTGCAGGAAGGTGCCAGCCAGTCTCCTTCCTGCACGTGAAGCAGCAGCCAATCAGCGACAGCCGAAATGGACAGTCCACTAAGTAGACTCTTACAGAATACCACCTTTGGAAAGACTATGTCCATTCACAACATTGGAGAACTAGAGGCACCCACCTTCATATTAACGATGATACAAAAAATGAAACCATATTCTAGGCCATTCAGAAAGTGGGTATTTGGTTTTAATAATGAACCCTTCCCTGTGGTTCTATATCATACTTCTTAAAAGTGCCGATTACTCTCGACTCTCCTCCCAATGGAGGCGATGCTAGTCTGTTTCATGTCGATGATTTCTTTGCAGTTTAAACAATAAAAACGTTTTGGGTCATCTAGGAGAGAAGGCCCTCTAGTAACGGAATAATTATAAATTGTAATAAAACAAAACTCCGCTAGCTTCAGTATTTGGTCCTTGTAGAATGCAACATGATCCTGGTTCATCGAAGTATTATAAACTAGTCCCCAGCATACGCTGCCCAAGTTAATGGCGTCACGGAAATAGTGTGCGGTGACATGATGATGACCTTGCCATCCGCTTTTCGTTTTTGCGTCTTCGTTGGGTCACCACTTTGCCACGCGTTTTGGTGACACGTTCTGCTGTAAGAGATGTGGGATCTAACAATCTAAGCAAACTTTCTATTCTTTTGTGCTGCTCTTTTATAAAAATATGGGAATTAGTAGGTCAGACGAACATTTCGCGAATGGTCACAGTGTTCTGCGTTTTTCACTATTGCTCAGGTTACCCCAGGGAGCAGGCATACATGTAATCACAGGTCATATAAGTCAAACGTCTTTATAATGAAGCGCTTGGGGCCTCCAAAACCATTCGTCATTCAGGTATCTTCGTTGAAAAGGCCGCGTAACGCATGGCTCATTATAGAACCGGGACAAAAATATTCCTTGTTTTCTTTCCCTTAATACAGACGGTGAAAATAAGTCCAGCAGACATACAATGATCCACCAGAACGCAATTTCCTGCTTTCCGTCATGCCTAAAACAGCCTGATCTCCGTCTTGACACAATCTTTTTTGTTTTCTAATGTGGATAACGGGAACCCCGAACTGCGTGCGTACTCACCTGTTTACAAGCATCCATGTCTACGCCGAAGCCTCGGAGTCCTCTCTCTCAGGTGCACAAGAGTGCAATGCGGCTCAAGGTAGGCAGCTTTAGATCGGCTTGCTTTGTCTCATGGTTTCATGTAGCCTTGATGAAAATTGGTCGAGCAGCCGGCCAGTCGGCATCATTTAACGAAGTCTATCAGCTTAACAACGCTCTATCTTATCGATGCAGCAAGGAACGACAGCTGCTCCCACGATGCGAAGCAGCGCGCACGGCAGAATGGCGGAAAAATTACATATATATAAAAAAAAGAAAGCAAAGTCAACTGTTGTTCCGAGCGGTCGTGGAACAGCTGTTGCTGAAAATAGTTGAACTGCCGGCGTTTCCGGCGCTGATTTTCTGCGTAGGTCGCGTCTATAGACTCACAGACAGGTGGCCCACATGTATGCCACGCCCTTGCCTTTAGTCTTTCAGCAGACGACAGAAAAGAGATCTCATACGCGCATAAGCGTTGTATACGCAAGAGCACGTTCAAAATACACATGAGCTGCACGCCACGGTTACACTGCGGCCAAGGGCTTTGTTAATTAATTAATCATCGGATTGCGAGTATAGAATTTCAGGCGACCAAACCTTAACGATCGGGCTGGAATAAGTAGAGAAAAAAGAAAATCAGTTGTACTGGAAAGAATTACATGATTACTTATTTTTGCAATGTACCTGAATCCATTGAGGCCCATTTTCATCCCCTCACCGATTCAAAATACACGGACAACTTTCAGAAGTGCCAGTTTGCCAGCTGGGCTACGACTAATTTCGCCAATTATTCTCGGCCTCGGTCCGTCCTCACTGGGATTCTGCAACAGGGACGCCTCTATTGCAGTTTACAACTTTACTAGAGGCACAGAACAACTACGTTAATGAATTTTCGAAATTATGGATTTATTCTTTCATTTTATTGATGCATTTTAAGTTATTTTATCGCAAAACGTTTCCATCAGTAGTGAAGAAAAATGCACCCCTGCTCGGGTGACACCACATTTGTTCCGGAGCAATCAATCTATGAACGGAGGTATCCCGAATGCTAGTGGAAGGCAGCGCCAGCAGGGAAGCTATATACGCCGCGTAACGTAGGCACAATTATTCGCAACTGAACACAAAACACAAAGGCGCTTTGTGAATAGTTGTACACGTCTACGAAATAGAGGGTATTTCTGTGATAATAATTACCATAGAAGCTGTATGTAGAAATGCTGGAAGATTGAGGAATCACCTTGAGAGAATATCAGTCATTAGAAAGCTAAGTGCGCCAAGCAGACGACGGAGAGGGGCCAGTTTGATATGTTTTGAAAGATGATCATCACCACCCCAACACCACCGTGACCACCACCACCAACACGATCACCACTATCAACACCACCATCATCATCAGCAGCAGTAGTAGCAGAGGTAGCGTTGTCATCGTCATTTTCAATCTGGACAATTCGTCATATAGAAGCCTTTATTTTTGCGACAGGGCAATGAAATAAATTTTCGTGCCTTCTAGCATGGAATTTACCTTATACGCACTGTTTTGCAATGTGACGGCAAGGGAACAACGTATAATTACCTTACCCTGCTTTAGATGCTTCAAAATATGCGCCAGAGAAAACAAACAATCTTTCGTGCCTTCTGTCATGGAATGCACCTAAAACGCACAGTTTTGGATAGTAACTGAAAGGTAATGATCCCCGCCCAGATTATGGAGGCTTCAATAATTGAGGTAGAAAAATAAAATAACAAGATTTTGTGCCTTCATGCATGAAATACACTTTAAATGTACAGTTTTGGAAGGTCACTGAACTCAAACAGCATATAATGTTTTAACCCTTCTTATAAAGGCCTCAATGAATGCTACAGACAAATGAAATAACAAACCTTTGTGCCTTCTGGCATGGAATACACCTAAAATGCACAGCTTTGCAAGATCATTTGCGGCGAACAACATATAATGATCGTACCCTGCTCATAGAGGCCTCAATAACGGCGGCAGAGAAATGAAATAACAAGCTTTCGTGCATTTTAGCATGGTGTGTACACCTTACAACGCACAGTTTTGGAAGGTTACTGAAAGCAAACAGAAGTGGATACGCCTGACAAGCTCACCGGCTACAATTCGTAAATAGCAATGTGTCGTAAAGTAATTAACTAAGAAGTGATTAGTAAATGTTTGTTAATTTGTTTAATATTTGCATCGATTTCTTGTACTTTTAATGTCCGCCTAAACGAATTATCCAGCTCTACGATAAGAATTAGGCTACCAGCCACAAGCGATTTTTAAAAATTCCGTAAAGCTGAATTTTGAACACCCGGTATAATGATCATGCCCTGCTTATAATAGAGGTCTCAATAAGTGCAACAGAGAAATTAAATAACAAGCTTTCGAATCTCTAAAATGAAATGCATCTAAAGCTCAGAGCTTTCGAAGGTAAATGAAAGCGAATACTATAATTTGATCTAAATCTGCATGTACAAATACCTGAATAATCGTGGAAGAGAAATTAAATGACAAACTTTCGTGCCTTCTCTCATGGAATGTAGTGAAAAACGTACAGTTTTGGAAGGTAATTAAAAACGAACAACATATGGTGATCTAATCCGCTTATAGAAACCTAAATAATTACGGCAGAGAATGAAATTACGAACTTTCGTGCCTTCTAGCACGGAATGCACCTAAAATGCACAGTTTTGGAAGGCGAATGCATGCGAACATGTATAATGATCTGACCATGCTAATAGATGCCTCAATATTTGCAACAGGAAAATTAAAGAACAAATTTCCTTACCTTGAAGCACAGAATCTAACTAAAAGGTACCACTTTGGCAGGTCACAGAAAGCAACCAACATCTGGTGATTTAACCCTACTTATCCTCAATAATTGCGGTAGAGAAATGAAATAACAAATGTTCGTGGTTTTTACCACGGAATGCACCTAAGACGCACTGTTTTTGAAGCTCACTGAAAGCGGACAGCACATGATGTTCTAAGCCTTTTTACAGAGGCTTCAATAATTGCGACAGAGACATTAAATAAGTTTTCTTGCCATCAAGCATTCAGTGCATCTAAAAGGCATATGTTTTGAAGGTGACTGCAAGCAAACAACAATACAATGGTCTAACCCTGCTTATAGAGGCCTCCATGATTGCGCAGAGAAATGAAATAACGAAGCCATGTTTCTTCAGTATGAAAGGGGCAGTGGTGCCAAGGCAAGCAACATGCACAAATGACAAATTAGTGCTAGGCTTTCCTTTCGCTATAGAACTCACTGGAGTTCAAAGAGGAATGGCTGTTTTATCGAACGACAAAACCTTATTCTGCCTTGCCACTTAAATTATTTGCCATATCATTTGAAGACCAACTGCGTAAAATTTGGGGCACGGAAAATGGCCTAGTTTCAGGAAGCGTATAGGCGAGAACAACCATCGTGCGAGAAATTACGTTTGAAGCATAATACGCGCGTTAGGAAAGACAAGAAAATAGACGGTGATTCGTACCAAAGTGACAAAAATGCTGCTCGCTCGCTGAAATGATGCAGAATTACAAACCTATGGAATCTTGTTTGGGATTTGCGTGCACTCCCTGCCTTGTTAAGTGATTCTTGCGGCCTCTAATAAAAACAGAATCAGACAATTACCAGCCCCGTATCTGTGGAAATATTGCTATGATAGCATATACGCTACTCATTTATAACCTACTGAGCCGAGATAAGATAAAATTTCGATGCAAGTCTTTAACTGGGATATAAAGTGCCATTTGATTTGAGTACTTAATTTGAAGCGATCTCGACGCCTGAGGCCGGAATGGAATGGGTATCACAGCTGTCTAGACGCGCGCACGCCCTTGCTGAAATCTTCCGCAGATGCCCAGATGTAGCTATCGTTAGGCGGGCACTGAACGCTGAGCTGTGTTTCTTGGTTACTCTCACGACTAATCATCCTGACAATAAGCGGCATCAAATTAAATGTGCCGCCTACGAGAAAGAAATGCCTATTCGTATTGCGTTCTTCAGGGCGGCTTGGTTTCTAGGACTTCCGCTGGTCCTGAATGTACAAAGAGGATTCAGTGTACTTTTAGTTGTTGGCATTCCAAAATGTCGACCACCAAGGCGGACCACCTCAGCACGCTGACCATAGCATAGTAACGTCCTATCTTCTAGCTTTAGCATAACGAAAGAAAGAAGTAAATAGGCGTTTACAGATTTTCGTGGTTTCACTTGGGTTACTCTGGGACGCTAAGATGATGTGTGTGCGACTATAGAAATCTGCGAGGCTGAGTATTTACATGCGTTCACGCATGATACCTGGCATAGATTGGGGGTAATGCAGTAAACTGACATAGGCAGAAGAAGCAGGCGACTGCTCATCCACCGGAGAACATGCTGTTCTACCCTGAATGCCTGCTCCGCACCTTAATTATTTCTGCGAGGGAGGCTCATCCTAATAAGAAGGGCATCAAGTAGGCAAAGAGGTACAGCGTCTGCAGTAATTGCCGCTGTTAACGCGTTGCCTACAGCGGTGCGGTATGAATGCGTGGATTTGGCAATCAAAAACGCGTTTGCCTAAATGTCCCGTGGAGCATTTGCCCCCATTTGATGTATAGACGTAGAAGCCTAGTTTGGCTAACCGTGACCCTGGTATCGTGCATTGACATTTGGGAGGTGGTAGCACATGGCGGTGGGCAGCCGCTATCTATTTAAGCTGTTCAATGGCACCGGTGCATAACCTATACCGAGAGCTTTGCTGACTAGGTTCGTAGCCATGGAGACGTCTGCGACTGATCATCCGCCTTAGGTATGCCGGGCCGGTTTGCTATAGCTGAATATGGAGTAACAAATTCAAGCGGGAGTAAGACGTTTACCGTTTAGTTTTAATTTTAAATGGTGTTCGCTCACGTGAATGGGCAGGTGAATTATCGGGGCCGCAATTTTGTAGCGGTGTTTTTTCTGGTGATATCCCTTCTCGCGATTTTCATGTGGAAGCGATGCTCCGCCCTCGTTATCAACGGGACCAGCCGGCCGTGAACGGTGGAGGATAAGAACGGCATAGAATCGAGCGGAAGGCAGCGCTTTTCAAACGGGGGCGCACTAAGGTGCCCTGCGTATAGCTGACGAGGGGTCCTGATACATCTAAACTAACGATCGCGCGCCGGCTGACTCTGCACTCTAGCATCATAATACTTTTTTGTCGGTAACGCGAACACCGATAACTGGTGGAGCGGTTATAAGTCTATGAGTTCTAATGCAACACATTAGTCGCCTCTTGGCAGCACACTGCAGCAGGCAGGCTCCCGTCTCGCCTGGTTTGGAGTCTCTTCAATTAAAAAAAAAAAACTTTTGCAGAGGTGAGATCAGAACCAGTATCTTTTAGCTTATAGCCGGATGCCCTACCGATAGAGTCACATACGCAGATATTCATAGAGCCAATACTTGTAAGTTTTTGCTCTGCGCAGCGCTCATTCGCCCTATGTATGGGATCTGTGCAACTTTTTCTCCGGTTTTAATCGCAACGTCTGTCATGCGATTCGTCGCAACCATGATGGAATTAAGGGCTTACTAAACGCTGCCCATCACCTCCTATGCAATTCCTTTGCCATAATTGTTTTAGTTATTATGAGCGCTATCGGCGGGGTTCGTTCGCATACAGCAAACGTTTGGCCGCCTCCCAGATATTGCAGTGGAACGTTCTTATGCGAGTGCCGCGAGAATTTACCTATGAATCGTTCCTTCGATAAGACAAGTGAACCAAAGGGGTTTGGCCTAGGAGCACAATCTCATGCTCGCACTCATAATCTTGTTCTTTGATTTCTTCCCTTTGCACTTTCATTATAGGGGGGTCTATTCCGTGCGTTTATTGGGAGCTCCTAGATGTTTTGAGTTGTAAATGTTTGAACACTCTTTTTTTATTTAGGCGTGCGTTCCTTTTTCGTTATTGATCACGTGCCAGCAAATATAAAAACAGCGAACAGTTGAACTAAAGCCGTCAGATGCTGATGCAATCGAGAATTTAGCGTTCCCAGGACGTCATCGTGTTTCGCCGACAACACGATTACCGTCGTCATTTTCTCCATGACTTCTGTCATCCAATTGACATAAAGGAGAAACAGGTGAACCTCCCTCGAAAAAAAAATTGTTATGGCTAGTGTTCTATTTATTCTCCACTATCCTAGTTTATCAATCTACTATTTGACGCTATATGTCGTTATTAAAACGCCACTTCTGCTCAAAAACAGTGACGCCTCTTTTTGAGGGCGTGGCTCCATGCGCTCATCAGCGTCTGCGTTTCGGTTTCGCACGGTTATGAAGATTCGTCGCGCTAAAATGTCGAGAGGAATGGCAACTTTTGTAATTTAAACTTTGATGCAGCACGTACAGACAGGTTACTTCTATTTATTTATTGCCATAAGCAGCCTAAGTGCATTAGTGAAAAAGTTATTTACGGGATTCTAGTTTATTAGCCCGATAATTAGCATCATTTATCCTACCTCTGATGTCAGCCGCCACACACACCTTGGTTCCGAAGAAACGAAGTAATAATTGGCGGGAAATGGAGGCAGGGGGGTGTAACTGTGGTGACTGATGGTTATTCCACTCGAGTAGGAATATTTATTCGCACGAAATCCAATATGGCCGATGCTGGTATCACGTATCAAGAGTGATACGTGATACCAGGGGATCACGCTCGAGCAGCCATGCCCCGTGCGGTGGCTGGCAGCTCTGCGCAGCTTAAGTCTCCTCATTTCCGGCCCACGTGCGCTTTGCGCGGACTTGTTTGACACCAGCAGCTGTTCACACAATGACAGCGCACGCGGTGAAGCCGGCGGGGCAAAGTATAGGTGCGACCTGGAAAATGTCGTGACGCCGACATTTGCTTCTGAAGGTGGGAACGGGAAGGAAACATTTCTTCAAGGGCGCGCTATGGATAAAATTAACGTCAAATGTATGAGTGAAGTATACGCTTCTGAAATGCAAGAAATTAAAAAAAGGAACTTCAACCATGAGAAGAGCCTTGCTAAGCCGAAAAAGACGGGAAAACGAGACATACGGCGCCACCGCCTTAGAGTTGCCAGACCAGCGCGCGTTGTGACGTCATTGGTTTTGATGGGTGCCTGCCTGTGTCTGTTAATAATGTAAGAATAAAGACGGACAACATTGGAGCCAAAGGAGCCAACTAAAGGAGCCAACGACTGGACTTGGCAGGTTTCGAAATTTTTTTTGCTGTGTCACAAAAGCCGGAACACAAGAAAACACTTGGAAATCAGTGACGTCAAATCGACGTGCCGGTAAAGGGTTCCGTTGCCAACATAAAAAAAAGCTGACTTTTGTTTTGTCTTCTCAGATCAACCTATTACCGCAAAATTTTTAAAAATTCGAGTTCCAAAAGGATACTGTATCAAAATAAACAGATTAAGTTTGATTAAGAACGCACTAGCTCAATCCTCCACGGTGTTGCAACTGATTAAGTGTTTTTGAATATCTTTCTTTTATAGCGGGGGGGGGGGGGGGCACTAAATAAAAATACCTGATAACTTTAGACTAATGTAGTAATCTTTAGTTTCCCTTCAATGTATTATTTGTTATACGACAGCTTTTGCCAAGTACTACGATGAAATACAGTGCAACATTCACAAAGACTGAACTAAATATGAGGTGCATGAGTTGGAAGTAGGGATGTGCAGAAATCTGTAAAGGTTTCTCTCGTTTTGTTTGGAAACACTGCGAAGAGGGAAAAGTAACCTTAAATAGGAAATATAAACGAAAGAAGATAGGTACACAAATACGAGGAAGCAAGAATGAAATGATGAATAATAAAAACAGCCTATAGATGGTATGCGAGCTGTAAACATAAATAGTAAGGGAAGAGGTTGTGATCAATGCTGAAGCCGACAGTTCCATTCAGACCTCGTGAGCCATCGGGGTGTATGCGCAGAAGAGCGCATTTCAGTGCATATGAGGTTGCTGCATGTCCGCCGAATGCCTATTCGCTGACCAGATACATGTGCATGGCTATGTCGCTATTCGCGAGCAAGCTGCTCTTGTTTCACGGAGCAATGGAGCCAGAAGCTATCAGCTGAACGTGACAAGGCCACTTCCCACGAGACTGTCCTTAAAAATTTGCGTAGTGCGTCATCGCAACCAGTTGTCGTGTGAAGCTGTTATTGCGGCTGTAAAGCAGCTTTGCGGAGGGAGGAAAAGGAGAAAGAAAACAACACTCAAGCGTTTTAAAAACAGTTTTATTTACCGCTCAAACTGCTACACGTTGCGGGAAAAACTAGAAAATATATTTTGATTTCATGCGGCAATTTTACAATACACATGAATTCGAATTGAAAAATTATCGAGTTCGATGTAGAACCTTACACACGCGTCATACTTCTCGGAAATTGATGCGTTTCAGTTACAGCCTTTGGCCACTTCCGGCATCTGTAAAAACTGAGAATTGGCTCAGTTCGGCTGAATTACAATAAGCAGTGACTTGAGAAAAAGAGAGGAACGCAGTGAACATAGCCGCTGAATGTCGGGCGGTCCACGGAAGTATTTATGAAGTACGGGAATCAAAACGAATGCGCAACTATTCAGTCGCTGTTGCATTGTACACGAGCCTGGTGGAACGGTGAAGGGACATCGCATTCCTATGCTGCTTTCGATCTTCGCTATGCAAATCGTTCTCCAGATGATAGACCTCGCCTTGCTCCGAGCAGTATAGCACATCCACCCTAGGCACTCGCATTCCTCAATTGTCGTGTCTCGCCGCACCGCGTCCAGCCAATAGGACACCATCGAACGCGTCCGATCCGCAGGCATACATCAGACTGAGCCCTTACCGTCTGCATTACAAGTGTCGCATGCTCGCGCTTCCGGTGAGTGCTGTTAGTCCAAGACCTAACGTGCTTATAAAGGGTCCCGCTTGGAGTAATCCTTAGGGTGCGTACCATGGCTATCTAAGCAAAAGTTGATGCGTCCGTAAAGTACAAGCATTCATATAACGGCATGGAGAGATTCGAAACTAGCCAGATGTGTGGAGTTCACGCATGTTGTAAGCAGTGGTCGCGTCTACGACTACTTGCGACGGAATACTGCTTGAATTACGTGTGCACTAACGATAACCACATAAAGCTAACAGACAATGAAGTCAAGGAAAGCGTCGGGGAAATTAAGTGTGGTTGAAATTGGAATGTAGAAAATATTTTAGAAAAGGGAAACGAAAGTGGCCAAAAAGATAACTTGTCGCCGGCGGGAGCCGATCCCGCAACCTCCCATCACGTGTGCGTTGCACTACCAATTGTACTACGGCGACGGCCACCAATTCGTTCACTAACTTGGGTATTTACACCACGGACCCGAGCACATGAGGGTTGGCCCCTCCCGCGTTTAACCGTACGTGGCTTAGCCGTGTCCGGGGAAAAGGGGATCCTGGGGGTTGAGCCGATGCCGAGTGCTTGGACCTTTACGGCCCCTCGGAGGAGGCAACACACCTCTTTGGCCTCGGCTTCACGTAGACGGCACCCCCGGACTGACCCACCCGGGGGAAATCGGTAGTTGCCTTTTCCTGTCTCTCTCTCCCTCCAACCTTCGTCTTTCTCTCTCACTTTCCATCTCTCCTGTCTTCTCTTCACTTCGTTTTACTTCTAATTTTCCAGGCAGCAAGGGTTAACCTGGTGTAGTTTATCCAGCCTTGGGTCTATTATATTAGGTTATAGTGGCTATGTACAGCTGGCGTCTTCGTTGCCTTCGGGTTTCGTAGCGTCCCCATGTTGGGCTCGGTGGTGGGTGGCTGTAATAGCTACCGAAATTATAGTTCCCTTTATGGCTCTTTCGTCATTTCCCCGACTCCCTGATCGCCCTCATAAACGAGGGCGCACCGAAGATATCTTTCAATTCCTTGGTAACAAATTGCAAAATTTCCCCCGATTCCATGTTATTCATTCTGATAACTCTGAAAAGACGATGAGAATGATTTCACCCTTCCTCGTGTCAAAGTGTCTTACCGAAACTCTTGGGGCAGGCTACAAGGCATCAAAAATGGCTAGTGGAGACCTCCTTTTGGAACTCCGCGATACGAAACAGCACGAAAAGCTTCCAAACCTAGTGTCATTCGGGGAAATCCCGGTGACAATATCCCCGCACCGAACTATGAACACCAGTCGTGGCGTTGTCTCCGACGATGACCTGATGCAGCTGGCAGAAGCTGAACTGTTGGAAGGCTGGAGCCAGCAAAACGTGATCAATGTTAAACGAATTATGCTAAGGCGGGACGGCAAGGAGATCAAAACCAAGCATCTAGTACTTACTTTTGGATCAAGTATCCTGCCCGAGACAATCGAGGCGGGCTATGTAAAGCTACGGGTCAGGCCCTATATTCCAAATCCTCTTCGTTGCTTCAAGTGCCAGCGTTTCGGCCACAGTTCCCAGAACTGCCGAGGCCGACAGACATGTGCTAAATGTAGTTCCGATGACCATGCCTCTGAAACGTGCGAAAACACACCACACTGCGTCAACTGTGATGGCGAGCATGCCGCATACTCGCGGTCATGCCCGTCTTGGAAGAAAGAAAAAGAAGTCATCACAGTCAAAGTAAAGGAAAATAAACTTTCAAAGAGGCTCGCAGGCGGGTTTCATACCTGCCTAAAGTCAGTTTTGCCGAGGTGGCGCGTCAGGGGGCAGCGCCACAGTGGCATCCGGCAGCTGTCCGGCCCACACAAGGTGAGCCGGCGGTGACGCCATCCGCCCCCTCGGTGGCTGCGGCCAACGCTGCTCCGCCGCCCCAGAAGAAGGGGCCATCGACCTCCGGGCTGGTGGCCTCAACGGCCTCGTCCCTCGAGACGAGGCCTTCACGTCAAGTCAACCGCTGGCAAGAGCGCCTATCCAGCGCCTCGCAAGAGGCGATGGACACAACAACTGGCCAGACGGCGCCGCCAGCGCCTAAGGAGCGGCGGGAATCTCTTGACCGCTCCAGAAAAGAGAAACCTCGCGTCACGGCGCCTGGAAAGGGCACCGTGAGCTAGTCTTCATCTTCTGAACACACAGCACAAACACTTTCTTCATTATGGAAACACAAATACTACAATGGAATGTTAGAGGACTTATTCACAACCTCGATGACGTCAAAGAACTATTACATCAATTTAACCCGAAGCTGCTGTGTGTACAAGAGACACACCTGAAACACACGCAAACAAACTTCCTCCGAAAATATGCTATTTATCGTAAAGACCGCGATGACACGGCCGTGTCATCCGGTGGTGTGGCTATCGCAGTGGACAGAGTTGTTGCCTGCCGAGAACTAAAACTCCGTACGCCCCTAGAGGCAGTTGCTGTTCGCGCGGTGTTGTTTAATAAACTAATTACTATTAGCTCTATATACATCCCGCCCAATTATAAACTCCAGAAAACCGAATTTCAAAACTACATTGATGAACTTCCGGAGCCATACATAGTTGTCGGGGATTTAAACGCGCATAACACTTTGTGGGGAGACAGCCGTTGTGACGGAAGAGGGCGTTTAATAGAAAATTTTCTTTTTTCCTCGGATGCATGTTTACTCAATAAGAAGGAGCCGACGTATTATAGCGTTGCGCACAAAACCTACTCCTCAATAGACTTGAGCATAGTATCCAGTACACTAATACCTTACCTTGATTGGAACATTATTAAGAACCCTTACGGAAGTGACCACTTCCCAATAGTCATAAATTTAACAAAACAGACCGAATGCTCTCCACATGTTCCCCGATGGAAAATTGAATCAGCAAACTGGGTTCTCTTCAGAGAAATAACATATTTAGCTCAGGGTGACATTGCAGGTTTTAACATAGACGATGCTGTGGCCTACTTTACAGGCTTCATAATAGAGGCTGCCACAAAATCCATCCAACAAACTAACGGGCTAGACAAAAAGCGTCGCATCCCATGGTGGAACGACGATTGTAGAAAGGCGCGGAAACAACAAAACAAGGCTTGGAGATTGCTTCGCGACTCTCCAACTGCCGAAAACCTAATAAATTTCAAACAGACAAAATCCCAAGGCAGAAGAACACGTCGACGTGCTAAGAGAGATAGTTGGGAGCACTATCTTTGCAGTATAAATTCCTATACAGACGAGAGAAAAGTGTGGAACAGAGTACCCCGCAGGGGCGCCTGCGTAAGCAGGTGTTTGGTGGGTTGCGACACCACGGACCCGAGCACATGGGGGTCGGACCCTCCCACGCTTAACCGTGCGTGGCTTAGCCGTGTCCGGGGAAAAGGGGATCCTGGGGGTTGAGCCAATGCTGAGTGCTTGGACCTTTATGGCCCCTCGGCGGAGGCAACACACCCCTTTGGCCTCGGCTTCACGTAGACGGCACCCCCGGGCTGACCCACCCGGGGGAAATCGGTAGTTGCCTTTTCCTGTCTCTCTCCCTCCAACCTTCGTCTTTCTCTCTCACTTTCCATCTCTCCTGTCTTCTCTTCGCTTCGTTTTACTTCCAATTTTCCAGGCAGCAAGGGTTAACCTGGTGTAATCTATCCAACCTTGGGTCTATTATATTAGGTTATAGTGGCTATGTACAGCTGGCGTCTGCGTCTCCTTCGGGTCTCGTAGCGTCCCCTTGTTGGGCTCGGTGGTGGGTGGCTGGCATAGCTGCCGAAATCATCGTTACCTTTATGGCTTTTTCGTCATTCCCCCGGCTCCCTGATCGCCCTCATAAACGAGGGCGCACCGAAGAAGTTTTTAAGTTTTTTGGCCGCCAAGTTGATAATTTCTCAAGATTTCATGTCATACATTCCGAGAAAGCAGAAAAGTCAGCAAGAATCGTCTCACCTTTTCTGGTTGCGAAATCACTGATGGAGGCTTTTGGCCCAGGCTACAAAGTTTCCAAATTGGCAAGCGGTGATCTACTTCTTGAACTCCGTGATAAATTGCAATACGAAAAGCTACCCAATCTTGTGTCTTTTGGGGCCATTCCAGTGAGTGTCACCCCACACCGTTCTATGAACACCATTCGTGGTGTCATCTCCGATGATGATCTAATGGAGCTAACTGAGACTGAAGTTTTGGAGGGATGGAGTGACCAGAATGTCATCAATGTGAAAAGAATTACGATGAGGCGTGATGGTAAAGAGATTCAAACCAAACATATAATCCTAACATTCGGCTCAAGTGTACTTCCCGAGATTATCGAGACAGGCTATGTAAAGATCCGAGTCAGGCCCTATATCCCGAATCCCCTCCGTTGCTTCAAATGCCAGAGGTTTGGCCACAGTTCTCAGAACTGCCGAGGCCTCTCTGTTAAATGTGCCAAATGTGCCGATGAACATCCATCTGAATCTTGTGAGAACGCGCCACACTGTGTAAATTGTGATGGGGAGCACGCCGCGTATTCGCGTTCCTGTCCATCTTGGAAGAAGGAGAAAGAAATAGTAACGATCAAAGTCAAAGAGAACGTATCATTAAGAGAAGCGCAAAGGAGGGTGTCCTACCTGCCGAAGAATAGCTTTGCCGAAGTGGCGCGTCAGGGGGCAGTGCCACAACGGCCTCCGGCGGCTGTCAGGCCCACACACAGTGAGCCGGCGGTGACGCCATCCGCCCCCTCGGCGGCTGCAGCTAGTGCTGCTCCGCCATCTCAGAACAAGGGGCCATCGACCTCCGGGCTGGTGGCCTCAAGGGTCTCGTCCCACGAGACGAGGCCGTCACGACACACCAACCGCTCGCAAGAGCGCGTGTCCAGCGCCTCGCAAGAGGCGATGGACACAACAACCGGCCAGACGGCGCCGCCAGCGCCTAAGGAGCGGCGGGAATCTCTCGACCGCTCCAGAAAAGAGAAACCTCGCGTCACGGCGCCTGGAAAGGGCACCGTGAGCTAGTCTTCATCTTCTGAACACACAGCACAAACTCCTTTCAATATGAACACGCAAATATTACAATGGAACGTTAGGGGTCTCCTTCATAACCTTGATGATGTCAAAGAGCTCCTTCTTAAATATAGTCCGAGGGTGCTGTGTGTCCAGGAGACGCATCTCAAAGCAGAGAACACAAACTTTTTAAGGCACTATGCCATTTTTCGCAAGGACCGCGACGACGCTGCCGCCTCGTCGGGCGGTGTCGCTATAATAGTAGATAAAGGTGTTGCCTGTCGGCAATTGAACCTCCGAACTTCCCTTGAGGCAGTTGCTGTCCGAGCAATACTGTTCGGTAAGCTAGTCACAATTAGTTCGATTTACGTCCCTCCTTGTTATCAACTTTCCAAGACACAGTTTCAAAGCTTCATTGATGAACTTCCTCCGCCATACATAGTTGTCGGTGATGTGAACGCTCATAGCCCCTTATGGGGCGACTCTCGTTTAGATGCGCGAGGACGCCTTATAGAAAATTTTCTGTTTTCTTCAGGTGCATCTATACTTAACAAGAAAGAGCCAACTTATTACAGCGTTACACATAACACATACTCAGCCATTGATTTAAGTATAGTATCGAGTACTCTAATTCCGTATCTGGAGTGGTCTGTTCTCAGGAACCCCTTTGGGAGCAACCATTTCCCAGTTATGCTAAACTTAACAAAACAAGATACATGCTTGCCACATTTTCCTCGATGGAACATGGACTCGGCCGACTGGGAAATGTTCCGAGAGCTTACGCATTTAGGCAGAGATGAAATTGCTGTTTTTAATGTAGAAGACGCTGTTGCATACCTAACAGGTTTCATTATTAGCGCTGCAGCTAAATGTATTAAGCAAACTAGCGGATTAGCTAATAAGCGTCGCATCCCATGGTGGAACGACGAATGTCGGAAAGCGCGCAAAAATCAAAACAAAGCTTGGAGATTGCTTCGCAATTCTCCAACTGCTGAAAACCTCATTAATTTCAAACAGATAAAATCACAAGGTAGGAGAACACGTCGACGTGCAAAGAGGGAAAGTTGGGATAGGTACATCACCAGTATAAATTCGTACACCGATGAAAGAAAAGTCTGGAATCGGGTAAATAAACTAACAGGTCGGGAGTCGCATCCCCTACCCTTAGTAAGTACACAAGGTGATAGCCTCGAAGATCAGGCGGATTGTCTAGGCGAACATTTTGAATATGTGTCAAGTGCATCGCACTATACCGAAACATTCCTGAGAATCAAAGAACGCGAAGAGCGGCGACCCCTAAATCGCAAAGGCTCATCGAGTGAGGCCTACAATTCCCCATTTACTTTAGCTGAGCTTCAAGCATCTCTCGCTTGTTGCAACAACTCAGCGCCAGGTGGGGATCGTATCATGTACGAAATGATTAGGTACTTACACCCCGAAACACTGAAAACACTCTTGTCTCTTTTTAATGCCATGTGGGCGGCTGGCTGTATTCCGTCTTCATGGAAGGAAGCCATAATCATCCCCATACTTAAACAAGGCAAAGACCCGTCCTTGGCCAGCAGCTACAGGCCAATAGCTCTAACGAGCTGCCTGTGCAAGCTGTATGAAAAAATGATAAACCGGCGCCTAATATGCTTCCTAGAAAATAACAAAATTTGGACACCTTCCAGTGTGGTTTTCGAGAAGGTATGTCTACTACAGACCACCTTGTCCGCATTGAGGCATATATTAGAGATGCTTTCATACATAAGCAGTTCTGTCTGTCTGTATTTCTAGACCTAGAGAAAGCTTACGACACCACATGGCGCTTTGGAATTCTCCGAGATCTTTCGGCAATGGGTGTTCGTGGCAATATGCTTAACACAATCGAAAGTTACCTCACTAATCGCACATTTCGCGTAAGGGTGGGCAGAGCTTTGTCTAGGCCATTCACACAAGAAACGGGTGTGCCGCAGGGCGGTGTGCTTAGCTGCACACTATTTATTGTAAAAATGAATTCGCTGCGTATAGTCATCCCACGCACAATGTTTTATTCCATTTATGTAGACGATGTGCAGATAGCCTTTAAGTCATGTAATATTGCCATCTGCGAACGACAGGTACAGCTGGGAATTAACAGATTGTCCAAATGGGCGGAGGAGAATGGTTTTAATGTTAACGCTCAGAAAAGCACTTGCATACTCTTTACAAACAAGAGAGGCGTAACGCCTGTCCCAAGTATACAAATCAAAGGAGATGCGCTCTCTTTGAGCAGCGAGCATAAGTTTTTAGGAATCATTTTAGATTCCAAGCTTACATTTATTCCTCATATTAAGTATCTGAGGACAAAATGCCTGAAGACAATGAACGTTCTAAAACTTCTGTCCCGCACAACATGGGGCAGTGATCGAAAATGTTTGCTTAACTTGTATAGGAGTCTTGTCCTCTCCCGGCTTGACTACGGGTCTATAATTTATAATTCTGCAACGCCAAGTGCATTAAAAATACTAGATCCCGTTCACCATCTGGGTATCCGCCTCGCGACCGGTGCTTTCCGAACAAGTCCGATCCAAAGCCTCTATGTAGAGTCTAACCAGTGGTCACTCCATCTGCAGCGTTCATATCGCAGTTTCACATATTTTCTGAAGGTACAAGCAAACAATGAACATCCTTCTTATTCAACCATAAATGACGTTACCGCTGCCACACTCTTCCATAATCGACCTGCAGCGAGAAAGCCATTCTCCTTGCGTGTGAGGAACCTCAGTGAGGAAATGGGTGTTCCGCTGCTTGATCATCGTCCTATGGCTCCAGTGAAACTGTTACCGCCGTGGCAGTGGCAACTCATAGATTGCGATACATCGTTTGTAGAGGTCACTAACCACGCACCAGAGGCACACATTAAAATGCATTTCTTAGAGCTTCAATACAAGTACTCGTGTACAGAGCTTTACACTGACGCCTCCAAGTCACATGCCGGGGTGTCTTATGCAGCCGTTGGCCCATCCTTCTCGGAATCCGGTGTACTCCACCCGGAAACGAGTATTTTTACGGCTGAGGCCGATGCACTGTTGTCGGCTGTGAAGCATATAAGGAAATCAAAACTTCAAAAGGCAATTATA
Source organism: Dermacentor silvarum (assembly GCF_013339745.2). Lineage (NCBI taxonomy): Eukaryota > Metazoa > Arthropoda > Arachnida > Ixodida > Ixodidae > Dermacentor > Dermacentor silvarum. The sequence continues at coordinate 146,911,842 of NC_051163.1, read as the reverse complement.
TTTACGGACTCCCTAAGCGTCGTAAAAGCATTGATGTCACTCGGTAAACAAAAAAGTCCTGTACTTACTGAGCTCTATTCCGTTCTCTGTCAAGCGTATTTATGTAACCAGCATGTCATTATATGCTGGGTGCCTGGCCATAGAAGCATTGAGGGTAATGTGCTAGCTGACCGAATGGCTACGTCAATAACATCACACGCTATTAACCCTACAGCTGCTGTCCCTGTAACAGATCTGAAACCTTTCCTGCGAAAGAAACTGCGAAGCCACTGGCAACGCTTGTGGGATGCTGAAACAAGTAATAAGCTTCACTTGATTAAACCACAGTTAGGTTTCTGGCCCCCCGTAACGAAAACACGGCGAACTGATGTCCTATTCAGTCGGCTGAGAATAGGACACACGTACGGAACCCACAGTTTTTTGTTGACAGGTGATGAACCACCAACATGTGGTAGATGTGGTGAGAGGCTGACCGTCCTGCATGTCCTCCTGGAGTGCCGGGAAGCCGAAACAGAGAGAAGGAAACATTTTCCTCTTGCATACCGATACCATATCCCTATCCATCCCAATATGTTTCTTGGCAAAGAACCGATTTTTAATACCAAAGCAGTCCTAGGTTTCTTGAATGACGTGGTACTACATGTAATTAGCCCTAGATATTCGTAGCACATCCTCCCGCCAGAGGATGCTGTTGCGATAGTGTTTAGTATAGCACATGCCTCCAGGCCTTTATGTTCAAGGGTTCTGTTGAGGCAATAGTGCTTCATGCCAATTTTCGCATCGGACATATTTTGGAAATAGTAATATTTATTTGCAATGCATATTCAATGTTCATAGCACACGCCATTAGTCATTCCCATAATCTTATTACCTGTAGATTTTATGCACTTTACAGCGACAATTTTAGGCCCCTTTACAGCCACGTCATATCCACCACTCGTAATCCATCGCATCAATTTAAACTCATTAACACTGGCCCGGCGCTCTTTGGCCATTATTGGCCCTTGCGCCGTTAAACCCCATTTATCATCAGTGTGGAACAGAGTAAACACATTAAAAGGACGTCACACAAAATCACTCCCCTTGGTAAACACAGAAGGTGATAGCCTGGAAGATCAGGCTGACTTCCTGGATGAACATTTTGAACGCATCTCCAGTGCATCACACTACACAGAACACTTCTTGAAGTTCAAAGAACGCGCAGAGCGACAGCCCCTCGAGCGTAAATGTACGCAAAATGATACCTACAATCGACCATTTTCTCTCGCTGAACTTAAGGCATCTCTAAACTGTTGCAATAACTCCGCACCAGGTGGCGATCGTATCATGTACGAAATGCTTAAGCACCTGCACCCTGAAACCCTAAAAATACTATTAAGTCTTTTCAATGCCATGTACGCAGCGGGTTACATTCCATCTTCGTGGAAGGAAAGTGTCATCATCCCTATACTTAAACAAGGCAAGGACCCATCCTTAGCCATTAGTTATAGACCAATAGCATTGACAAGCTGTATTTGCAAGTTATTTGAAAAAATGATAAACCGGCGCTTCATTTGTGTGCTTGAAAGTGGCAAAAACTTAGACCCCTTCCAATGTGGTTTCAGGGAAGGTATGTCCACAACAGACCACCTTGTCCGTATTGAGTCTTATATTAGAGATGCCTTTATACATAAGCAGTTTTGTCTCTCAGTATTTCTGGACCTAGAAAAGGCTTACGATACGACATGGCGCTACGGAATCCTCCGAGATCTTTCGGCGATGGGTGTCCGTGGCAACATGTTGAACACTATCGAAAGTTATCTCTCTAATCGTACATTCCAGTGTAAGAGTGGGTAACGCCCTATCTAGGGCCTTCACCCAAGAGACCGGTGTACCACAAGGGGGCGTGCTTAGCTGCACACTATTTATTGTAAAAATGAACTGCCTGCATATATTCATTCCACGAACAATGTTTTATTCCGTTTATGTCGACGATGTGCAAATAGCCTTCAAGTCATGCAATATTGCCATCTGCGAAAGACAAGTGCAGCTTGTAATAAACAAATTGTCCAAATGGGCAAATGAAAATGGTTTTAAAGTAAATGCCCAGAAGAGCACTTGCGTACTCTTTACTAACAAGAGAGGCGTAACGCCAGTTCCAAGCATTGCAATCAAAGGAGATGCGCTCTCTGTGAGCAGCGAGCACAAGTTTTTAGGATTTATTTTAGATTTTAAACTTAAGTATCTGAGGGCAAAATGGCTGAAGACAATGAACCTTTTAAAGCTTCTCTCGCGTACGACTTGGGGTAGTGATCGAAAGTGTTTGCTTAACTTGTATAAATGTCTTATCCTCTCACGCCTTGATTATGGGTCTATAATTTATAATTCAGCAACGCCAAGTGCATTAAAAATCCTAGACCCCGTCCACCACCTGGGTATCCGTCTCGCGACCGGTGCTTTCAGGACAAGTCCAATCCAGAGCTTGTACGTAGAGTCGAATCAGTGGTCGCTTCATCTGCAGCGGTCATACAACAGTTTCACGTATTTTCTGAAAGTACAAGCAAACATTGAACATCCTTGTTATTCAACTATAAATGAAGTGACCGCTGCCACACTCTTCCATAATCGACCTGCAGCGAGAAAGCCGTTCTCTTTGCGTGTGAGGAATCTTAGTGAGGAAATGGGTTTTCCGCTGCTTGAACAATGTCCTATGGCTCCAGCGAAACTGTTGCCGCCGTGGCACTGGCAACTCATAGAGTGTGACACATCGTTCGTAGAGGTCACTAAACACGCGCCAGAGGCACACATTAGAATGCATTTCTTAGAACTCCAATCTAAATACTCGTGTACAGAGTTTTATACAGATGCTTCCAAGTCACATGCCGGGGTATCTTATGCAGCTGTCGGCCCATCCTTTTCGGAATCCGGTGTACTCCACCCGGAAACGAGTATCTTTACGGCTGAGGCCTATGCATTATTATCCGCTGTAAAGTATATAATGAAATCAAAACTTAAAAAGACTATCATATTTACAGACTCGCAAAGTGTTGCGAAAGCATTGCAATCACTCTGTAAACACAAAAACCCTGTACTTAATGAGCTCTATTCCATTTTGTGTAAAGCGTATATATCTAACCAGCATGTCATTATATGCTGGGTGCCGGGCCATAGAGGCATTGAGGGTAATGTTCGAGCAGACCAAATGGCCACATAAGTTACATCTCAGGCATTACATCTCCCTACAGCTGCTGTTCCTGCAACAGATTTGAAACCTTTCCTGCGAAATAAACTGCGCAGCTACTGGCAACGCTTGTGGGATGCGGAAAGAAATAATAAGCTTCACTTGATAAAACCACAGTTAGGTTTCTGGCCCCCCGTAACAAAAACACGACGAACTGATGTCCTGTTCTGTCGTCTAAGAATAGGACATACATATGGCACCCACAATTTTTTGCTTACTGGTGATGAACCACCAACCTGTGGTAGATGTGGTGAGAGGCTGACCGTCCTCCATGTCCTCGTGGAGTGTCGGGAAGCTGAAACAGGGAGAAGGAAATATTTTCCTCAAGCGTACCGGTATCATCTGCCTCTTCATCCCATCATGTTTCTTGGTGAAGAACCACTTTTTAACGCCAAAGCAGTCGTCGATTTTTTGAACGATGTGGTCCTGTATGTTATTAGCCCATTAAGGTCGTAGCGCATCCTCTCTGCAGAGGATGCCGCTGTGATAGTAGCTCTTTATAGCACATGCCTCCAGGCCCTTGTGGTTCAAGGGCTCTGTCTAGGCAGTAGTGCTTCTTGCCAATTACTGCATCTTAAATATTTTAAATATCGTGTCATTCTTTCTCAATGCATTCTTCATTGCATAGTACACCTCATTATTCATTGCCATGATTTTAGTACATGTATATTTTACGCACTTTACAGCGTATATTTTTAGGCCCCTTAATTTACAGCCACACTTCATCTACTTCTCAGAATTCATCGCTCCACTGCACACTCAGAAACACTGGCATGGCGCTCTTTGGCCATAACTGGCCCTTGCGCCATAAAACACCACACATCATCCTCATCATCATCATTGGGTATTTATGTTTACTAGATCTAGCCCTAGGTGGGAAAGTTGGGAGTATGACACTCGCAAAAAAAAGTCACCGACGATTACGATAGACCCCAAAGCTAAATTTGAGCGCAGCTCAGTACGTGTTTTAATTTCGCGATATATTGGCCAGCGCGGACAATCGGTCTGGTGCTGCGCGATGCTAACTGAGCGAAGTGCGGCGCGACTGCCTGGCTAATGTGGAGATAGCGGGTGCAAGCGAATGGGGTCAGCGCGTGGGGGATGCGTGGGCGCGACACACAAAAGCCACCACCGACAGAGCGCCCAGACGAAGCGCGCTACTATGGCGCCCTCATCGCCGCACTAGGCTTTTCTTCTCACACTTTCGCCGTACCCTCCTCGCGCTTCTTCGCTCTCGCCGATTTTTTTTATCCCCCGCTGCGCGCAGCGTTCGCTCTCATCTTTCGCTGTGCTCGTTCGCTCGGTTACAAGTGACGCCGACGTTCCCCCGCAGGAACGGGTGCCTTAAAACTGCGCTCTAAAAAGATACAGGCGGGCCATAAATATTCTGGACCATGTAAGAGTGCACGGAGCTCCAAATAAAATACGAAAGTGGCTACGAGGCATAGAGACTGTGAGATATTAAAAGGAGACGACGCGCGGCGGTACATCAGAGATTATTGTTAGAGATAACTTCGGCAAAAAAAAGAGAGCGTAGTTCAGACTCAAGAAAACCCCGCAACACAGAGTCCTGAGAGATTAAACTTTTCCGTAGAAAGCGTTTGCTGGAAAAAAATTCAGCACAAATTTTCCCTAATAACACGGCCGCAGAACCCGACGAACTCCCACTGAGCAACACACTGTTCACTGATACCACGGAGCCAGTGATTAAAACGAAGAAAACTCCGTTTGGGTGGCACCCGCCGTGGTTGCTTAGTGGCTATGGTGTTGAGCAGCTGAGCACGAGGTCGCTGGATCGAATCCCGGCCACGGCGGCCGCATTTCGATGGGGGCGAAATGCGAAAACACCCGTGTACTTAGATTTAGGTGCAGGTTAAAGAACCCCAGGTGGTCCAAATTTCCGGAGTCCCCCCACTTCGGCGTGCCTCATAATCAGAACTGGTTTTGGCACGTAAAACCCCATAATTAATTTTTTTTCCGTGTGGGTGGCGTGAAAGCAGGATGAAGCTTATCTGTAAGGGAAAAAGCGAAAAGGATAAGACGAGTTCGCACAGGCCAGTCTCTGTAACGTGGGTCGTTTATAGAATGCCAACGCAAGCAACAAAATTACAGTTGTTGAAGTGGATGGAAAAAAAAGATATACTGGGAGAATGGGCTCAGACCACGCAGACGCTTAGGTGATGTCCTTTAACTAACGCATTGCATTGAAATTTCAATGTTTTCTTGTAGCTAATGATGGTGAAAAACACGGTAGCAAAAACTGTGAATAAGAAACTAGCGCATCATTGTGCGAACGTGTGCCAGAAAATAGGATATGCTCGGAGCACAACGACAACCGGAAGCATAGTTGGCGATCGTCGAACATCTGATCAGAGGATCAAGCAAGTCCGCTTTTATACATGACTGTTCGAAGGCTCCAGTGGAATCGCTGGTGCCGGCGTGCCTTCCAGTAAGTACTGTAATATTCGCGTGGCGCATACAACTAGATTACACAAGCTTCGGTGAGAACAGACAACGGGTAGAACCATCGATAACATTCCAGAAACGTCTGATACACGCAGGCGCGTCCTGCGCTGAGCGATATTGTTGAACATTTCTTAGCCATTGAAGAGCCGCCACCCAAGAATAATAAACAAGTACACGTGTAAATGTCTCGGAATAGACTTTACGGACAGATTTTCTAGGTATTAAGGGAGCTTACAGCAACGTAGGCAGGGAATTGCAATGGGATATTATCAAGCACGAGGGCATGGACGACGATCCGTAGAGATGTTGAGGGAGATATATAGAGAAAACCTAGTTAAAATTGTATCGAAAGACGGGAGACGCAATGAAGTTGTGGAAGTTCACCGGGGACTGAAGCCAAGGGTGTCCTCTGTCTCCGTTGTTGATCATGCTTTATGTTAAGTGCATAAAAAGACAACTATAAAGCGGTAAAGTAAGTTTAATCTATCTTACATCTATAACGGGCAAAATGTGAAACATAAGGTGCTTGGGCTGATATATGCGGATGACATAGTGCTACTGGAGGACAATGCCAGGGATTTACAAAGAGTTACGAATATTAGTGGCCATGCAGAGACGAATGTAGGCCTCAAGTTTAGCGCTGAAAAATCATTCATTTTATTCTTTAATGAAAAGACGAGTAGTTACGTTGTATATATTCAACAGGAAATCATGCCCATTGTAAAGGAATATAAATACCTGAATGCTTACAATGTCAAGGAAAGGATTGCGCAAGCGTCCACCAAGATAATATAAAAATTAAAGGTAAGCGGAATGAAGCAATAATGAAACACACTTTGGGGCTACAATTAATACCAAGTGTAATGATGCAAGCGCTAGTGCAAAATTGTTTAATTAGCGCTAACCTTTGCAAATGCAAGTGTGTGATTTAAATAAGAACACTGGTATGAGTTGGCAAATTAAACAGAAGGTGGTGTGCCGACTAGCTTTCGGAGCCCACGGTAAAACCACAAATGAGGCAGTGCAAGGTGACATGGGCTGGGCTTCTTCGAAGGCCGAGAAGCACAGAGAATAATAGTTTTGAAGAACCACTCAGGAACATGGATGAAAAGAAACGGCCAGATAAAGTGCAGAAATACCTGTACCTAAAAAGCGTGGGACACGTAATGGAGAAGGTCAAGAAAGTTGGCAACCCAGTACGGGTTCATTGAAAGTGTAAATAGACAAGCAGGACTCAAAAATGAAAGTGAGAGAACCGGTGACAGCAAGTTGTATGTAAAGGTTGGAAAGAAAAAACATCATTGTTTTCTTTAACTCCCTCAGAAATTTGGCTATTATGGACGCCTTTCTTACTCATTTAGTTTTTTTTTAACACGAAAGTGTTTTATGCCGGGGTCCACCAAGACTTCACTGACGTATTTCCGTCACGGAAATACGTCACACGAACATACACGAACATAATACAAAGAAAGAAACCAGAAGAAAAAGTTGCACAAACATGCAAAATTTGGAAATCGAACCCACGACCTCTCGGTCCGCGAAGATAGATCGGCGAGCGTTTAACCCATTGCGCCACAAACGCATTTGCAGAGAGCTACACACACGCGCCTTATATATCTAACACTCCTCCGTGTACCCGCGCTCTTGCTCGGGGCGGTGCCGCCGCCTACGAGCAGAAAAGAGAAGTACTGCATTATGACACTAACGCGCACCGACAGTGAACGCTTCGGTGGTCTCAGCACTACGACGCCTCGATGCCAGCATTCGAAGGGATGCTGGCATCAAGAAGCACTACCAACGCGTTCTCGCAGAAGCACTACTAGGTGGCGTTCACCGTACTCAGCACAGCGGAGCGTGGCCTCCGCAATTAGCTCTGAAAATGTTTCTGAAGTTGATCGCGGAGGCTGCAATTACGACGCGCTGTACGCGCTGATTTGACTCGGTGACGATTCAGTTACGTGCTTTGTCTTGCGCGTTGTATTAGTGTGTCAGTTACGTGCTTCGTCTTTCGCGTTGTGCTAGCGTGTGCAGCGTAGTGCAGCTTCCATATGCACGACGGTTGCTCATGGTCATCGACGTTGGTAGTCGTGATGGAGGAGACGTGCCACCAGGCGTCAGCGTGGGTGCATCAACGCCTAAGGGCGCTTTAGCCACAAAACACCAATAGACATTATATATCAATGTGCAATAAACATTACACTACTTCTGTGAAGACACGTTTCACTTTCGTGTTCTATACCGATTCCTATATAAGAGGGATCAACCACATTTTTGTTATTACAGTTAGCACGAGTTAAGTCGTAGGCTCGGTTGAGTGGTGAATTAAGTTTTATGCGTAAGTGTCAAATGACCCATTGAGCGAAATGCAGCTCCACTAACGTGAAACCTGGGGAGGTGCGAATAATGCAGTGATGCACCGCCAATGGGCTCTTAAGCAATGGTTCACAACGCCGTAAACAAGGCCTCGCCATTACGACGACAGAAGAGAAGTGAAATTCTACGCTGGAAAGATGAGCGGCAACGCAGATAGCTGTGGAAGACAACGAAGACGACGAACGCGTGAGCAGTGGCACGAGCGCGTGCCAAGCGCGAGCCGAGCGCGAGCACGGGCCGCTTGCTTTACCGTGACGACGAAGACAGGAGACGCCGACAGCCCGAGCGCATAAGGTGCTTCGCACCTAAAAATACCATGGAGTTCTACAAAAACATCAAGAAAGTAATAAGCAGGGAAAATTTGTGTGATAATGCAAAGGGGATTGCCATGAAATTTGTACCTTGCTATTGCAATATGCAATATTTACCTTGCAATTTGATGCCCGAGCTGGCTGTCTAAGGAAACACCATAGCGGCGCAAATATGCACCACCACATGAGGCACGTATTGACAAAAAAAATTGTCGCAGTTTCACCTGAAAGGCGAAGCATCAATTGCGATAGCAAACTTGTAGAGAGCTATACGGAGTAATGATATTAGCTTTATCAGCTGTATAAACTTGGACATGCAGCAGCATCGGCAACACGCAGAACTGTTGTCGACGCCATCGGCGTTTTGCCCGCGTTAGCTCAAAATGCGTGCCGCGTTGGTGACTGTTGCCGGAGCCTCTGATATAAATAGGCACTTGGTGACGCAGCTAAACATCGCCTCCCTTCCCTCCCCCTACCCCACGGCTTCTCGCGCGTCTGAAGAAGGCGCGTTTGCTCTACATATATGGTGATTGTAAAGGAGAAAAGAGACGCCTACTTCTGCAGCCCTTAAGCGAGCACGGCGCAGAACGCGCGTTTGTTCTCCGCCGTGCGTTCACTCCCCATGAAAGACGCGCCCCTCGCGCCCTTTCACTCGCACATACAGCGCTCGGCGCGCGGCGACGAGTTGGCGCTGAGCCGTGCTCCCTCAAGGGCTGCAGAAGATAGCGCCAACCTTTCCCTTTCCCTCAAGAACCACTTATCTATCGGCGACGATTTCATCTCCAAATGACGTCATGCGGAACCTCACGGCGACGCCGACGGTAGAAATCTGCTTTTGAGTGTCCATATAATTGCTATCGCAATAAAACAATAATAAGGCCGGAAAGGATTTGGCAGATCGTATTTAAATGCCAATATATTGACCCTGCGAGACCCTTCGGAAGTGTCCACCTGTCAGAAGCGTTGGGATCTAAATAGCATAGAAGGATTCAATGACAAGCAGTCGAGATAAGTTACAGACGATTAGAGTAATGGTGGAAGAAACGTAGGGGATAGATTGCTCGAATTAGGGCACTATAACGTAAAGCTATTCCAAGCTTTTCTATTCCAATTCTTCAATCAGCCCACCACGATTCGTCAAAATATTTTCGGGCTACTTCCAACTTCGCCTGTCCGTCTCGCGACGTCACCAAAATCGCGATAGCTCCCCATCAGCTATAACGTGTACACACTGATTATGCATGATTAAACCGCACAAAAGAAAAATAATTATTTCTGATTTGACGCCTTTTCACCATTAGCCCTTGGCTATTGGTCCAATGTTTTCGCGCTGCGCCCACTTCGCCTGTCTGTCACGCGATCTCACACAACCGCAAAAACTCACCGCGTCAAAGTGACGTGAACGCGAAAAAAAAAACGCAATAATATGCCGAACAAAACTGAAAATTTCGCTGAATAGCCAGAGACAGACCCGTTCCGAAAGGAAGAGAAGACGGCTGCCCGTCGATCGCTCAGCTCCTCGCTAGTCGCACCTGCCGGTGAGCATGCATTTATTTGCGCATGATAAACCTTTTTTCCGTGGCAGTAAAACGTTATCGAGCCCTTTCGGCACGTATACGACATCGCTCTGCCAACTCTTCCTTGCTGAGGATCTGTTTTAGCGGCATTCTAGTCCTTTCGTTGCACGTTGCCGTTTCTTGACCAGCCACCGCAAGCTAAGTAAGGCGAAGCGGACCAATCGGAGAAGACGGCACCGCCCTGTTCATGTCGTTACCTATATATTCACTGTGCTGGGCTCGGCCCCATTGAAACCCTCTCCACTAGAGCGTGCTTCTCACCTCCTGTGAGCCAATTAGATAGCAAACGCCTGTCAGTGCAGGCAATGTTATTCGTTTTGAAAGCGAACAAAGGTGACCTCCTATAAACGAGGAGAGCGTTGATTGGTTTGTTCAGACAACGCTGCGGGTCACCGCCCGATGCTTGCGTCAGTGGTTACGTAAATTTGATGTCAGGAGATTGGAATAAAATCAGTTTGGAAGAGCTTCACGTTATAGCGCCCATAATACTTGTAAGTGTAGTGTAGTAATATGGATTTGAAATGTGAAAGTTGAGACCGAGATCAGATTGGCAAAAGGCTAGATAGCAATAGATTCAGTAAACCGGGACTAAATCAGAGAGATATATGTCAATCAGCCTCATCATCATCGTCACCGTTCATAGAGCAGCCCGAGAAAGGAATACTGCTGCAGTACACGCCTCAAATGTATCTAAGACATTTCGAAGGCGGCAATACGTTGCGTCACTATATTAACTCAATATTATGCGCATTTCGGTCGACGATCATCGTTAGATTGGTTATGCAAACCTTTTCTTCTTTTCATGTTCATCATCATCATCATTATCATCATCATCAGCCTATTCATGTCCACTGCAGGACGAAGGCCTCTCCCTGTGATCTCCATTACCCCTTTCTTGCGCTAGATGATTCAGCGCAAGACAGGGGTAACAGCGTGTAACTGTGCAAATGTCCTGAACTTCTACCGAAACTTAGTTTTTCTGAAATATAAATAACCTCGGCAATTGTTCCTTAACATTTATAGGTTTACATCATTCAAAGTACCATTTCGTAACTTGTGTTTGATGTAATGTATGCTATATTAACCATGATTGTGAATTATAAAAGAAGTTTACTGAAGGCTTCAAAAGGTGAGTGAGTGAGTGAAATAACTTTATTGAAGCCCAGAGAAGACGCAGGGGAGACCCCGTGCCACCCGGCTAGTCCCACGTAGGGACCGCCAAGCCGAGCTTGACGGCCCGATCGCGGGCACTCTGGACGGCCAGGGTTTGGTCGTTGAGTTCGGGGCTGCCCAAAAGCGCAGCCCACTTATCCTCGCTGAAGGCGGAGCCGATGGCTTCACACTCCCATAACACATGGTTCAACGTTGCCGTTAGTCCACAGGCAGGGCAGTCCGCACTGGGATACCTTTGAGGGTATATAGCGTGAAGAACCGCAAGGTTAGGATAGGCACGAACTTCTAAAAGTCGAAGGGTCACCACCCGCGCCCTGCATAAGGCAGGGTGCGGGAGGGGGATACCCGTCTTGACAGATAATAATGCTTGGTGATCTCATTATACGTCATCAATGGTTCCCCGGCGGGGTAATGGGACTGCGGAGGCGGCGCGGTCAGTGAGTCCTCGCGCGGCCTCGTGCGCGCTCTCGTTAGGGTTAGAGGGAGAGCCCTCAGTCGACCCCAAGTGAGCGGGAAACCAAATGAGAGAATGCGGAGAGATACTTTTCAAGCTTTGGTAATGCGAAGGGCCTGAGGGCAGACCATCCCGGTATGGTAGGCCTTAATGGCCGCCTTAGAATCGCTATATAGTGCCTCTCTGCGACCATCGAGCACAGTCAGCGCGATTGCAACCTGTTCGGCTACAAATGGCTTCGAAGTGCGTACTGTAGCGCAGCAAGTGATCCTGGAATTAGAGTCGACGATGGAGACAACGAATGCTGCTTGTTAGACATATATGCCGCGGAATCCACGAAGCTTGCCTCAATGTGGTTGTTACGGACATGTTCGAGTAGAGCTCTACCCCTGGTCCGACGTCTGCCGACGTTGTGTGCGGGAGTCTCTTTTTTTTTTCGTGGTCAGAAAAATTTAACGTGGCAATGAGCAAAAGAAATAACACGGCATATGTAGGGGAAGCAGATCATAATGGAAGAAAATGAATGTATAATTATTTCAATAACTAGGTATCCTTGCAGGAGCATAAAAAAGTGGTCTCCTCATTTGGGGTTCATTAGAAACAAATTGGTCGCTGCTGCATATCTTTGTTTTAATTAAGCCTCATGTCTACTAAGGAAATCGTCTACAAAAGTTTGAGAAATCAAGACATTTCAAAGCGAACGTTTTCATTACGACAAAGGAAAAGTAAGCCTAGGAATTTTACTTTCTGAGTGGTACGTTTGGGCTCAATAACACAGTTTGCGATTAAAGATAATACGAAAGGCTACAAAGTATAAATTTTGGTGTTGCAAGGACAAATACAAGATCATTGGAAAACAATAGAGAAGAAAATTCGCTAGAGACTGAGAAAACTGTTTGAGAAGGCAAGCGTTTCCAGTCAACGAGCTCGAGTAGACGGCGCCTTCGGGTTGAAGTCGACAGACTGTTATTGATAAGATAACAGAAAATGCTCTTTGACGGTGCAGATTGCGAAGAGGCATTTGCGCGCCTTTTTTTATCCCATTACAAACGAAACTCTTGTCAAATATGAATGACAGTGTTGCTTATTGCAATCTAAATATTGCACATAATGGGAGTATATTGTGGCCGAAGGTTCTACGTAGTTATCGAAGTTTTTCTTCATGTCAGTGATCATATGTACACGGCTAATGGGCATGTGGGCAGCGCGAAAGAAGACGATGAGGTTAGTAAGGCACACATGAAGCACACACGGGCGTCCGCTTCCATTAACTTATATGCACATGATATGTACTTTATTTT